>NC_091583.1:15824900-15837400 GCF_042767895.1 Penaeus vannamei | reverse complement strand
GCAAAGAAAGGCAGACGTAAGCAAAGATCCAGACACAAACACCATAATTCAGCAACCAGAAACCCCAAAGAAGTAAAGAAGAGGAAGAAGAAGAAAAAGAAAAAAAAAGGAAGGTCGGTTGCTATGGCTCGTTTCATGTTATTATTCCCAAGAAACACATAAGATCTACCGTTTCTTTGTTTTCTCTTTTCCTCTTTCCTTCTCTTCCATTACTCTCTTCCTTCACCTTTTTCCTTCATCTCCCTTCCTTCCCTCCCTCTCTTTTTTTCTTTTCTTTCTCTTATTCTTTTTTCGTCCTCCTTTTTCCTTTCCCTTCCTCCCTTTCCATCTCCCCTTCTATCTTCTCTTCCTTCAAACAGAACAAGGGAACTAAAAAAGAAGAGAAGAAAGAGAAAAAATAACAAGATGTATAATTTTTTTTTCATGTCTAACCCCCATCTCTTCCCTCCATCCACCCCTCCCCCTCCTCTCTGCGACGTCAACCAAAAAATTCTCACCTTTTTTCTTTCTTTCTTTCACACTCAACTTTTTCTATCAATCGGCAACCTTGGTAGAAAAACGACATCTCCCCCTACCCCCCCCCTCTCCCACACACCTCTTTGACAAATGCAAAAGCAACGACATCTCCCCCTCCCCCCCCCTCTCCCACACACCTCTTTGACAAATGCAAAGGCAACTCTCTACGTTGAACTACGACCACGTATCAACGACTACTCACCCTGCCAAACAAGTCGTTCTAATACCACCTCTAAGCTCTTTCAAACGACCCTTAGTGACAACATCTCTATTTCAATTTGCAATGACACAGATTACCCCTTCTCTCTTTCTCGCTTTCCTTCCTATTCTCCCTTTTTATCACCCTTCCTTCTTCCTTCCTATTTTTGCGTTCTTGCAATGACACAGATTATCGCTTCTCTCTTTCTGTCTTTTCTTTCTATTCCCCTTTTTATCAACCTTCCTTTTTCCCTCCTCTTTTGCGCTCTCTCTCCTTATCATCACTTCATTCTCTCTCCTATTTTCGACTTTTATCAGTCTTACAAACCTTAATTACCATATTTCGTCGAGAACATTAATGCTTGGTTTGTCCTTCGGTCTCCTTAGTGATGCTGGCCGTTCTTAATCCTCTCTTACGTGTTCTCAAATCCTTCTCTTTGTCCTCCTCCTCCACTTTCTTCTTCCTATTTCCCCCCCTCATCTTCTTGTCTTCTTTCTTTTCCTTCTGCTTCTCTTTATCTCTTTACGTTTTCTTTTTCATTTATTTTTTGTCTCCTCTTCTTCTGCTGTTTTCCTATGTTTCTTTTCCTCCTATTTCTCTTCTCTATTCTCGTTTTCTAAAACTTAACCTCTCGCCGCCAATCCTGCCTTCCTCCCTCCCCCCTCTCCCCTCCCTCTCCCCACCTCTATCCTCCACCCCTCCCTCCCTCCCCATCCCTCCCCACCCTCCCCCACCCCCCCGCCCCGCCCATGGTGAAGGACCCCCAGGCAACCCCAGGGGAGTGTTTATGTGCAAGGGTCGTGCGGCGGCCAACTCTCACTTTCAATAACCGCCTCCTCAACTTGGCCTTAACCCCGCTACTCCCTCTCCTGTTTATGGCTCGTTAGGGCAACACCAGCCGTTTATACTCTCTCGCCCGGCCCTAGTTATTAGCCGGTGATTAAGCGTGAATTGGCTCGCGGATATGCACGCGTGGGGGTGCATTTGCAACTGAGTGGGAGGGGAGGGGGAGGAGGGGAAGAGGAGGGGGATTAGGGAAGGAGGATGGGAAGGGATGGGATGGAGGGTAGGTGATATGGAAGGTGGGGGGAAGGAGGGGGATTAGGGAAGGAGGATGGGAAGGGATGGGATGAAGGGTAGGTGATATGGAAGATGGGAGGGGGGAGGGGAAAGGGAAGGAGGTTTGGAGGGGATGGGAAGGAGGGGAGGAGGGTAGGTGGTATGGAGGGTGGGAGGGGGGAGGGGAAAGAGAAGGAGGATTGGAGGGGATGGGAAGGAGGGGAGAAGGGTAGGTGGTATGGAGGTGGGAGGGGAGAGGGAGGGAGAGTGGAGAGGAGGTGAGAAGTGAGGAGGGAGAAAGGAAAGGAGGAGCGGTGGTATGGAAGGTGGGGGAGGGGAGAGGAGGAAAGGAGGGTGAGAGGGGGAAGGGAGAGAGAGGGAAGTGAGAGGTAAAGATGGTAAGAGGGGGAAAGGGAAGAGGTAAGGATGGATGGGCGAAACAGAGAGTGGTAAGAAGGGTGGGAATGAAATAGAAAAGAGGTAAAGAAAGAAAGGGAGAAAGGTCAGGAGGTAGAAGGATGAAAACGAAATAAAGTCCTGAACAGCGGAATGAAAGGGAAGAAAAAAAAACGGATAGAAGGAAAAAAAAGAAAAGTAGGAAGAGAGAAAGTAAAGAAAAGGACTTCAATATAGCGCTTTCGAAACCAAAATGAATTCAGGTTTTCATCATTAACATATTAAATGCTGCTTTAATCTCTGACTTGATATGTAATCTACGTATCACTAAAACCCTCTTTAAATTGACTATATAATCATCTTATTTCCTTTTTTTCAGACAGGAGGATGAAGAGGAAAAGAAGAGATAGTAGGAGAAAGTGAAAAGTGCGAGAAGAGAGAGAAGGGAAGGAAGTAAAAAGGGCGAGAAGAGAGAGAAGAGAAGGAAGTAAAAAGGGCGAGAAGAGAGAGAAGGAGAGAAGTGGAAGAAGAGAAGAAGAGTACTAAACTGAGGGAGAAGTGAAGGGGATGAAAAGGAGCAGCGGACAGGGGAGGGGATAGAGGGATGAGGTGGGGGTGTGAAGGAGGTGGAGGAGGTGACCACGGCTTAGGCAGAAAGACACATAGTGTAGATTCCAAACACACAAAACAGATAAAAAAGTGAAACACATAAAAATAAATAATGATAATAATGACAAACACCTCAAATAAGAAAAAAATCTCTCTATATAAAGAAATAACAATAATGACAATGATAATTCGAAATCGTGACCACGATATGACACTTCTACTTTTCTTGGGACATCTTCTTCGTTACTAATTATATGCCTTGACACGTTCTTTCGAGAGCTGAGAAGCACCCACGTCTGCCCCTCCCACCCCCTCCCCCCTCACCTCCTCCCCATTATATCCTTCCTGCCTATTCCATCCCATCCCCACCCCCTCCCCCTTATATCCTTCCTGCCTATCCCATCCCCCCTCCCCCTACCCCCTTCCCCCTTCTTTCCTTCCTGCCTACCCCATGCCATCCCCACCCCCCACCCCCTATCTCCTTCCTGCCTATCCCCTCCCCCTCCTCTACCCCCTACCCCCTATCTCCTTCCTGCCTATCCCATCCCACCTCTGAGAGAGAGTGCTGGGGGGGGGGGGGGTATGCTACAATTGTTGACTTGTAAACTGATTCCTTTTATCATATCGTTGTGTTTTTATCCTTTCTATCTATTCTATTTACTCGTAAATAGAATAGCATGAGTCATAGTATTGCACCGCATGTTACTCATCAAGTTTTATGAATGGAGCAATCATAATCTTTGAGTTGTATTCGTATGTAGCAAGTATTCTACCACTGGATACTAAACGTTCATACATGCACACGTACACAGAAACCTTAAATACACGTCAATAAAAGCACGGTTATATACACATAGTTTTGAGAAACCAAATAAATATATATGGACAATAATAAATAAATAAATGTAACAGAACATGCTAAACAACAACAAACTGTATACTAACCTTTTCAATCTCCATTACTTTCATTTTGCAAAACCACAAAAATATAATAATAATAAAAAAAATATTCTATTTCAGGAAAATTTCAGATAAAACTTCAAATCTTCTTCCCTTTATGAAACACTAAGTAGGAGCAGGCAAGCACACGCTACCCCACCTTTTCGCAATTTCCAAAACAAATCATAAAACAAAACAGTTTAGTACAAAAATATTGTGACATAAACCCACCTCAGCAAAATATCTCCCCCCAAAATATCCTCCAATTAATGAAAATGAAAAAAAAGAAAATCAAAATCTAAACAAATATAAGAAAAATAAAGATGAAAAAAATAATAACAACACGATACGAATTCTCCGCCAGGCAGACGCAGCCCAAGGACCCCTCACACCACCTTCACCGTCACAGACCCTACTGCTCCTCGAAGACGTAGCCGAGGACCTTCCCCTACAGCCTACAGCCTCCAGCCTTCCTTACGAGTCCTGCCACCTTGACCACTACTGTCTTGTCGCGGCCTGATCTCCCTCGAACCATAATTAAGTTGGGACCTCCAGCCTCCGGACGGGACAGAAGGCAAACCGCAGAAGGTGGATTCATTGTATTGGAGTCCCCTGAAGAAGCCTTTATCTTTCGTCTTTTCTTTTCTCTCTTTCTTTCTTCCTTCTTCTTTTTATCCGTCTTTTCTATTCTTGTTTGTATTCTTGTCTTGTTACTCTTTTCTTGGGTTTCCTCTTTCCCTCGCTCGTTTTTTTTTTCTTTTTTTCTGTTTCTATTCTTGTATGTTGTCTTAGGATTTTTCTTTTCTTTTCTTTCCTTTTTTTACAGTTTTCACAATGGAATGAAAAATGTCTGATCTATATATGTCCTGCTTGATATATATTTTCTTAACTTTTCGTTTCATTCAAATTGTTTTCTTTGTATAGTATAGAGTTAGAGATATGACTTCGGGGAAAATAGATACAGAGAGAGAGAGAGAGAGAGAGAGAGAGAGAGAGAGAGAGAGAGGAGAGAGAGAGAGAGAGAGAGAGAGAGAGAGAGAGAGAGAGAGAGAGAGAGGGAGAGAGAGAGAGAGAGAGAGAGAGAGAGAGAGAGAGAAGAGAAAGAGAAAGAGAGAGAGAGAGAGAGAGAGAGAGAGAGAGAGAGAGAGAGAGAGAGAGAGAGAGAGAGAGAGAGAGAGAGAGGAAGGGGAGAAAGACAGAGATAAAAAGATAAATAACCAGGTGAATAAAGAGAGACAGAGAAAGGAAAGAAAGTCGAAAACAAAACCTAAGAAAGAAAAAGAGAAATGAGAGACAGGAAGAGAGGTAAACTTATTAAAGAAACTAAATGAATAATAAATAAATAAATAATTCAAAATAAAACAAAATAAACTAAAATTAAATTTAGAACGCCACATATACATCATATCCCAACTTTTCCAGTCTTCTTCGATCACTCTACACCAACCCCTCCTACCCTCTCTCTTCCCTCCAACCCCTCCTACCCTCCCTCTTCCCTCCAACCCCTCCTACCCTCTCTCCCACCGCCTCTAACCCCACTAACTCCCTCCAGTTCTCCTCCCACACCCTCAGCCCCTCTTACCACCCCACAAACTCCCTTTATCCCCACTTAACCAACCTCCTCCCCCCTCCCAACCCCACCTCCACCTCCAATAGCCTCCTCTGTCCCCTCCCATCCACCTTCTATCCCCTCCCCAAACCCCCACCTCCACCCTCCACCCTCCACCAACCCCAACCAAACCCCTCCACCAACTCCCTCTATCCCCTCCCACCTCCAACAACCCCCTCTATCCCTTCCCACCTCCAGCCCCCCTATTCCCTCCACCAACCCCCTCCTAACCCCACCTCCACCCTCCACCAACCACCTCTTTCCCCTCCTACCCTCCACCCTCCCCCAACCCCTCCACCGCACACATGCCCGGGCGCGGGTGGTGGCGTTCGGCGGCGGCTCGCAACTTTACAGCCGGGCCATAAACGGTTTCACTGACCAGGCTCGGATTAAGGCTTTACCACGGCTGGATCGGGTCGGCTTTGGGGGCGCGTGACTTTTTTTCCGTTCTTTTATTTTGTTGTTATTCTTGTTATTGTTGTTGTTGTTGTTGTTGTTGTTGTTGTTATTATTATTATTATTATTATTATTATTATTATTATTATTATTATTATTATTATTATTATTATTATTATTATTATTATTATTATTATTATTGTTATTATTATTGTTATTATTGTTATTATTGTTATTATTATTACTATTATTATTATTATCATTATTATTTTTATCATTATTATTATCTTCATCATTATAATTATTTGTATTATTATTGTTGCTGTTATCATTATTTTCATCGTCATTGGTATCATTACTCCCATTATCATTATTACCTGTATCAGTTATCATCAGTATAATTATCATCATCATTATCATTATCATTTATATATATTTTTTATATATTCATACAAATAAATAGATAGATTGGTGAATAGATATGTTTCCCAGTCGGCTTCTTTTTTATAAGGTTGGTTTAAAGTAAAGAGAGAGAGAGAGAGAGAGAGAGAGAGAGAGAGAGAGAGAGAGAGAGGAGGAGAGGGAGAGAGAGAGAGAGAGAGAGAGAGAGAGAGAGAGAGAGAGAGAGAGAGAGAACGAGAAAGAGAGAAAAAAAAGAGAATAAGAATTGGAGAACGAGAAAGAGAGAGACAGAGAGGACATATGTGTTTTTTTTACGACACGTTTTATTTTTTTTTTTTATTGAAGTTTTATGGATGTTTCACTTCTACTTTTTACGAGCTGCATTTATTATTTACGAGAGTTTTCTGCGGTTTAAGATTTATGACAAGAACGACGGCAGCTTCAGTCTGACGTTTGTGTGTATAGAGGAATTAATCTAATCTCTTTACAATTAGCATTTTAATTTTTTTTTTCATTAGGTATTAGTGTCGTTACTGAACATAGTGTCTAGTAAGTTCCATATTTCATTTGATTTCTGATTCATGTTTTAATTTTTCATAAGCACGTGCATGTGTAAGTACATACGTATATACATACAATCATACATGAATGCATACATACATATGTACATATATATATTGATATATAAATGAATGCTTTCACGCACACACACACACGCGCGCGCACGCACACACACAAGCACGCACACACACACACACACACAAGCACGCACACACACACTTAAGGCGGACCTGGCAACAAGTGCGAGCGCGCGCGCGGGGCCCTCGGCGCGCCACGGCGAGCGTCGCCGTCAGCGCCGCCTCGGCCGCCTGCTGACACCGGTTCTTCCTTCCTGCCCTAAGCTGACACGGGAAAGTCGGACTCTACTTACCGAACTGACTTCTCATCCACGGGTAGAGCGGCGAAGGGAGGGCGGCTTGGGTATTTTGTTGCTGCGGCTGCTGGGCTGGCCATCCCTGGCCATGTTCCTGCGCGGCCATGTGGTGGGCTGTGTCTTGAGGAGGACCTCCGGACGGATCCATGCCCGGCTGCTGCTGTGGTTGCTGCGGCGGACCCTGCTGCTGCCCCGCCATCTTGCAGGAGGAGTACTGCTGCACGGGCGGGGACGCTTGCTGGCCCATGCACGTGGGCGCCGCGGGCGAGGGGTCGCGGTAGTCGTGGGCGTCGTGCGGTTGCATGCCGTGTGGAGTCTGTGGGTGCTGAGGTGTTTGCGCGTTGTAGTAATTGTTCATGAGTCTGTCGTAGGGCGGGTAGCGCGGGTAGCCTTGCTGAGTGTAGTACGGGTGTGTGGGGGGCATGCGGGGGTCGTACTCCTGGCCGCAGTGCCCCCCGCCGCCCCCGCCGCCTCCCTGGCCGCCCGGCGCGCCCGGGTATTCGTCGGGCGGGTGGGGCGGCCGGTAGTCGGGGTAGCTGTTGTAGTAGGCGGACATGTGGGACATGTCCGGGGCGGGCGGGTAGGCCGCCACGGGGGCCGAGTTGGCAGCCACGGTGCTGTGTTGTGGGGGGGCGTCAGGCAACCCGCCGGCCAGCTCGCAACCAACCTGCGGGAGGAAAGGCGGTCAGCTGTGTCGGAGGACTCCGTTGCTTATGCTAAGGGCATGCGGTTAGTTACATGATGAGGACAAAGATTAGAAAAAAAAAATGTGTACACACACACACACACACACACACACACACACACACACACACACACACACACACACACACATATATATATATATATATATATATATATATATATATATATATATATATATATATATATATATATATATATATATAACATATATAACAAATCCTTATTTTTCCTATATCAAAATTATGTACAATATCCATTTCAATATCAAGAAGAAAAAAAGAAGAAAAAGGAAATATAATGTACATGTCTATGTGTGTGTGAGAGAGAGTATGTGTGAGCATGTATACATATTGATTTAATAAAATATTGCATTTAACGAAAATGTAGGGAAAACTAGGGATGAAAAGACAGCTAAGCATAATGTTTAAGGAAAATACTTGTGAGGACGTAATGGAAAAAAGGTATATCAATTATATATATATATATATATATATATATATATATATATATATATATATATATATATATATATATATTAATATATATATATGTATGTATGCATATGTATATAAAAAAGAAAAAAAAAAAAAAAAAAAAAAATATATATATATATATATATATATATATATATATATATATATATATATATATATATATATATATATATATATATATATATATATGCGTGTGTGTATATCGGACTTCTACATGTATTCACTATTTCCATGGAACCATGAAGAGAAGTCAAATCATCTGTGGAAACTATCATTATGACGCCCATGAGTGCGACAGCTGCTTGTAATATTAGGAAGAGAGAGAGAGAGAGAGAGAGAGAGAGAGAGAGAGAGAGAGAGAGAGAGAGAGAGAGAGAGAGAGAGAGAGAGAGAGAGAGAGAGAGAGAGAGAGTGAGTGAGTGAGAGAGTGAGAGTGAGAGAGAGAGACAGAAAGAAAGAGAGAGAGGGAGAGAGAGAGAGAGAGAGAGAGAGAGCGAGAGCGAGAGTGAGAGAGCGAGAAAGTAAGAGAGAGAGAGAGAGAGAGACAGACAGACAGACAGACAGACAGATAGACAGACAGACAGACAGACATACAGACAGACAGGCAGGCAGATAGACAGAGAGAGACAGACAGACAGACAGAGAGAAAGAGATAAAGCGAGAGAGAGAGGGAAGGAGGAAGCTCGTAGAGTGGGGGCTGTGGTAGAGCAGGGGGCGTAGGGGGGCGGGGGAGCGAGGAGGGGGTGTAGAGAGCGGCTCATTCACACGATCATAATCTCCCGGGGTCGCCACGCGCTCTGCCATAACACGTTTGTGTGAACAGTCGCAGTAGCCCCCTGCCCTCCCCCCTCCCTCCCTCCGCCCTCGAGCCTCTCTCTTCTCTCTCTTTCCTCCCTCCTTCCTCTCTCCATCCTTTTTCTCTTCTCTCTCCCTCACTCCCTCCTTTTTGCTTCGTCCTCTCTCTCTTATCTCCCTCCCTCCCTCCCTCCCGCCCTCTTCCTACTTTCCTCTTACTCATCTCCCTCCTTACCTCCCTCTCTCCCTCCCTTCCTTACCCCTCTCTCTTCCTCCCTCCTTCCCTTCCTCCCATCTCTCTTCCTCCCTTCCCCCACCCTCCATCCACTCTCCCTCTCTCCCTCTCTTCTCCCCACCCGCCTGCGCTCCCCTCGTCTCCTCCCCTTCTCCCCTCCCCCCTCCTTAACCCCGCTCACCCCAGCTGGACTTCTGACGACTCGGCCTAAGCTGTGATCACACCAATTTTTCCCGAACCGAACTTTGTGCTGCGGGTATTAATGCTGTCGGGTATGACCGCTACGTTCGATTCGGGGGGGGGGGGGAGATATCACTCTCTCGCTCTTGTCTGTTTGTCCCTGGCTGTGTCTGGCTGTGTTTGGCTCTGTTTGGCTGTCTATCTCTCTCTGCTTCTCTTTTTCTGTTTTTGTCTGTCTGCTTCTTTATCTGTCTGCTTTTTCCCTTTCTCTCTTCCTGTTCTTTTCTTTCTCTCATCTTATCCGCTTCCCGTTCATCTCTCTCCCTTCCTGTCCCTTTCTTTCTCCCCTTCTTTCATTTTCCCCTTTCCTCTCTCTATCTTTCTCTTTCCCTTCCTCCATCCCTCTCTTCCTCTCTCCCTCTCTCCCACCCTTCCTCCCTCTCCCCCTCCCTCTCCCACCCCTCCCTCCCCCTCCCTCTTCCCCCTCCATACCCATAGCATCTGCAGTCACCTGGTTCCCGCGGCCATGGACCTCGCCCCAAAGGTTCATATAATGTGGTGTAGCGGGCCAGTTGAACCTCCGTAATTGCTTGGCTGTTATATTATTGATTAGCAAACTATATAGGCTGGCGGGGGGGTGGGGGGGGGGGTAATATTTCATGTCGGGGAAGGCCGGTTCGTGTCAATGGGTGGGGGCGGGGCTCATCACACTCAGCGCCTATTGCAAAATTGATGTTTGCTTCGTGTAAATACCTTACCGTACTTATATACGTGCGTTCATACTTACATATATACGTACGTGCATACATGAGTACTTCCATACAGATAGACATAAACACATAAATGCATATAGATATATGCATACGTACATCTATATATATGCATCCATACACACACACAACACGTACATACATACATACATACACATATATGCGCCAACATACTTAATGACAAAGAAACTGCTCAGTAATAAGATAAAAGACGCTATCAAGCAAACATGAAATAAATGCATCACGAAAATATATGAATAATAGAAAACAAGATGAATAAGATAGGCCATGTTCACTCAGAGATCCGTTGACTACAGCCCTTCGCCCTCTCCCCACTCCGCCCTCTCACCAACCTCATTCCCCTTCTTACCACCCCTTACCCTCCCCATTATCACCCCCTACTAAAACCCTCTCTCATCACCCCTCACCCCCTCTAAAACCCTCTCTCATCACCCTCACCCCCACTAAAACCCTCTCTCATTACCCCTTCCCCCCCCCCTCCCCCCCTAAAACCCTCTCTCATCACTCCTTGCCCCCTCTCCTCACAGCCTAACGCATTCTTTCACCATCCTTCTACTAGCTCCTCTCTCACTATTCTTAGCCCCTCCCTTACTCTCCTACCTCCACCCCCTCCCCATGTTACCACCCCTATGCTGCAAGGCCCCACTGCAAGGCCCCCCTCATCTATCCTTGCCCCCCCTCTCACCACCATCACACTATTCCTAACACCCTCACCTTCCTAACACTCTCCTCCCACTCCTTCACCTTCCTTCGCCTCCCCCACCACCCTCGCCCCCTCCCTTACCCCCCTCGTCCTCCTCCCCCACCACCCTCCCCCTCCTTCACCCCCTCCCTCACCTCCCCTCGCGCCCTTACTCCCCACCCCTAGCCCCCTCCCTCACCACCCCAAACCATCTCCACCTTTTCCTTCTAAATACGAGAAACGTGAGAAAAGTGTCATTATGACGAGTCTCAAGGCAGGCCTGTCATAATGACACCGGATGTCGTCGTGAATAATGGCCAGCATTGACAGGCCGGCGGAAGAGCTCAATAAAGTCTATGATAATTATACGACCCACTCGCGCCCTCGTCTTGTGTGTTGCGAACGTTCTTGCACGATGCACCACTTCTCTTAGGTTTCTCTTTAATTCAGTTTCTGGTTTTATGTGTTTTGTTGTCGTTATTAGTATCGTTTTTTTCTTTTCATTAGAGGTCAGCAGTTTTTTTTTCATGGTTAGATTGTATGGGTGTTATTTTTCAGCTTTTCAAAGTTGTTATTTTTCATTTTGAGGGTATTTTATATATAAGATGCTTGAATAGGTTTATACATACATGCAGAAACAGCCACACACACATGTACACAAATACATATACGCCTACCCAACAACTCACATACATAGACACCTATATACACACGTACACACACATCTCCCCCACCCATCCACCCACAAATATTCACATACACACACATCCCCACATCTATCCACCCACCAACACACACACACCTCCCCCGCCCATCCACCCACAAATATTCACACACACATCCCCACACCCACCCACCTACACACACACACACACACACACACACACACACACACACACACACATCCGCACAGTAGATGAGCCATGAAGCTTCAGCGAGCGTCTCGTGACAGAAGGGTGACACAGCCAGCAATGATCTCTACGGCAGTTGTGACAGCGTGACAGTTATTAATAGCATCGTCATACAGGTACGTGGCACTTGTTCGTCGTCCATGCACCAGCGCGCCGTGCATGAACTGGCAGGAACTCACAATGCCATGAAGATCTGCATGATCGACTGGGATTGCATGTCTACCACACGTTTCCCAGGGACTCAGGACGAACGCAAGTCGCATAAAAAGGGAAGGAGTATATCATGTCTCTATATTTTTTTTCGTGACACTAAAACCCTCGTATGGAATAAAAAAAAAAGGTAAAGTGAAATATCAAAACCAAGTGAAAGAAATAATACACAAACCATATTGTTTATATCCGTTTGAAGTGTCGAAGAAGAAGAACGAGAGAAAGAAACAAAAACTTCCTCCCCAAGGCAAGGTAAGCTATCTCTCGGTGTCGCGTTTCTTGGCAAAAGTTTTCGGTCTTGTCACCTCATTCCACACGGCCTGACCACCACCACTAAGCCACTGGCACCACGAACCACACAGTGCCACCAACACCAAGTAAGGCCCCCCGTGTGGCACTAACGTTCGCCCCCGACACGCGGATTGTCGAAGGCTGCGT
>NC_091583.1:15807400-15809900 GCF_042767895.1 Penaeus vannamei | reverse complement strand
CAATAAGAATTAATGGAGCGAAGACCTCTTTACGAGCCGGGGGGGGGGGTGGGGGGGGCGTACAGAGGGGAGGTGAAGCTAACCATGAACCCGTTTTCTGTGGTTAATCACTATGGTAAATGAGTATAAAGTAAATGGTTTAATATAAGGTAAGGTGACGGGGGGAAATATATGGGTTAATCGTATTTTCGTATTAGGCGGGGTTTGCTGTACGTATCAGCTGTCCGAAGGGGTTAATATGTGTATATATTTAGTTTCCCGATTTTTTCTTTTTTGTTGTTGTTGTTTTTCGTTTTCTTTGCTATTTAGCCTTGCTCCGTCTTCCGCTTTTCATCTTTTTTTAATTTTCTTTCGTTCATCATTATTTTGCTTTCCTTTCCTAATTCTGTCTTTCGCTTTTTTTGTGTGTGTTTTTGTTTTCTTGTCATATATTTTTCTCCCCTCTCGTTCATCAGTATTTTGCTTCCTTTTCCATATTCCGTCTTTCGCTTTTCTGTTGTTTTTTTTCTCCAGTCATTATCTTTTCGTGCCTATTAATTATTCAATCTTAATTAGAGTAGTTTTTCTTACAACGTCGATTCATGCACAGCTATGCATATTTGCGCATGGCTTCCAAGCATGCATGCGCTATTGGTCTCTCTGTCTATCTCTTCATTTGTTTCTGTCTATTTAATTGTGTGTATTTGTGTGTGTGTGTGTGTGGATGTGTGTGCTGTGTGTGTATTTATGTATGCATGTATGTATATATGTATGTGGCTATGTATGTGTAGGTGCGTGTACTGTATGTATGTTTGTATGTGTTTATGTATGTGTAGGTGCTTGTATGAATGTGTAGATGCGTGTACTGTATGTATGTATGTATGTATGTTTACGTGTGTAGGTGTTTGTATGTATGTATGTATGTATGTATGTTTATGTTTGTAGGTGTTTGTATGTATGTATGTATGTATGATTATGTGTGTAGGTATTTGTATGTATGTGTGTGTAGGTGTATGTACGTATGTTTGTATGTATGTACATACGTACATGTATCCGGAAATCCACAAAATGAGAGAAGGAGGGAATCCCGACTCCCACGCACTCCCAGGTTGGCCAAGACACGCGTGGGTTCTTGTGCTCCCCAACGAGGCTTGTGGCGGATAAACAATGTGCTCTTTGGGTTCTCACAGTTACGGCCGTGTTGGACGAGGGGAGCCGGTCACGGGTGCTTGGCTTCTCTCCCCTTTCCTCTCTCTGCTCTTCGCTGTATGTCCTCTCTCTACTTCCCTTTCTCCTGTGGATTCTCTCTTTTCCTCCCTCTCCTCTCTGTCTGGCTGTCTGTCTGTCTGTCTCTCTCTTTCTTTCTTTGTCTCTGTCTCTATCTCTCTTTCTTTCTCACTCTTCTTTCTCTCTCTCTCTCTTTCCCCCTTCGCTGTATCCCCTCCCCCTCTACCTCCCTTTCCTCCATTCTCTCCTTCTCTTTGGCTTTCCTCTTTCGCACTCTCTTTCCCCCTTCAACGTTTCTTCCTTATTCACCCATCTCCCTCATTCTCTCCTTCTCCCCTATCTCCCCTTTTTCTCCCTCTCCTCCCTTCTCTCCTTCCCTCTTCCGCCCTCTCCCCCCACCATTCTGTCTCTCCCTATCTCCCCTCTTCCTCCTTCCCCTCTTCGTCTCAAAGCCCCCTTCTTTCCTGTTCCATTTCGTTATATTTCATCCTCGTAAGTTATACTTCCCCCTTCCTCTTATATCTTCTCTACCCCTTTTCCCCTCTTCGCCCTTCTCCCCTTTATCAGACCTCTTAACGTTATCCTTCTTCTCCTTCGGTCGGCCCTTGCTCTCTCTCTCACTCTCTTTTTATTTTTTCTATTCTCTTTACATTTGTGAAAATATTATTATTCTCGTTTTTCCACTTTCTTTTAATTTTCTATTTTCCCATATCAAAAACAGAAAGAGAGAGAGAGTTTTCTCCCTTCATCTCTCTCCTCCTCTTTCGTCTTTCTTATCTCCCCTTTTCATAATCATCTTTCCTCATCATTCTTTCCCTTCGTAACCTCCTCTCCAATCTTCCAATTCCTAAATTCTAATAACCCTTTTTCCCCCTCCCTTCTCTCCACCTCTTGTTCTTCCTCTTTCCCATCCATCCCTCTTTTCATCCCTCCTTCCTTCCCCTCTATCTTCCTCTATCTCCCTTTCCCCTTTCTTTCGCCTTTCTCTCTGCACCCCTCCCCTTACCCCTCTCTCTGCACCCCTCCTTCCTCCTTCATACCCCTCCCCATTCCCCTCTTTCTCCACCCCCTCCCCCTTTTCCGATCTCTCTACACCCCTCCCCTCTTTCTCCACCCCTCCCCTTACCCCTTTCTCTCCACCCCTCCCCATTCCCCTCTATCTCCACCCCTCCCAATTCCCCTCTTTCTCCACCCCTCCCCTCTCCCCTCTATCTCCACCCTTCCTTCCTTCTCCACACCCCTCCCAATTCCCCTCTTTCTCCACCCCTCCCCTCTCCCCTCTGTCTCCACCCTC
>NC_091583.1:15792400-15802400 GCF_042767895.1 Penaeus vannamei | reverse complement strand
CTCTCTCTCTCTTTCTCTCTCTATCTCTCTTTCTCTCTCTATCTCTCTTTCTCTCTCTATCTCTCTTTCTCTCTCTCTCTCTCTTTCTTTCCCTCTCTCTCCTATCTTATTGCATTTGTATTTGATGTTCCTTCTTCTCCCCTCTGTTCTCCTGCCTTCGAGAGGAGAAAAAGAAGAAGAAATAGAAGAAGCAAAAGAAGAAGAATATGAATAAGAAGAAAGTATGAGAGAGAAAAAGAGAGAGAGAGAGACAGAGACAGAGACAGAGACAGAGACAGAGAGAGAGAGAGAGAGAGAGAGAGAGACAGAGTGAGAGAGAGAGAAAGAGAAATAAAGAGAGAAAGAGACAGATAGAGAAAGAGACAGAGACAGAGAGAGAAAGAGAGACAGAGAGACAGATAGAGAGAGAGAGCGCGAAAGAAAGAGAGAGAGAGAGAAAACTCCCCCGAATTCTTCATCAGGGAGGCTTATTACTTTTAATACAGGCCGTCCCATTCCCCATTACACCCGCAGGTCCCGCCTCGCTGCCCCCTTCACTGGCTCATTTTGGGGGGAACTGGCGCGGCAACATCTCCAAATGGGAAAAGCGCCTGGAAGACGATTTTTTTTTTCTTTTTTTTTGCTTGATTCCTTCCCTCTTCTTTCTCCTCCTCCCCTCTGCATAACTCTTCCTCCTCCTCCTTCTCTTCTTCCTTTTCCTCCTCCTCTTCTTCCTTTTCCTCCTCCTCCTCCACCTCTTCCTCTTCCTCGTCCTCCTCCACCTCTTCCTCTTCCTCGTCCTCCTCCTTCTCCTTTTCCTCCTCCTCCTCCACCTCCTCCTCGTCCTCCTCCTCCTACTTCTCCTCCTCCTCCTCCTCCCCTCCGCCCAACTCCCTCTTCCCTTCATCGCCCCCCCCCCTTTTTTTCTCTCTCTCTCTCTCTCTTTTTTCTTTTCTTTTTTTGTGCGCCGGATGAGAACGGCCTATGCTGAAGGTGAGAGAGATACCATATTTGGGTAATTTGCTGCAGATTAGATTTTGATTTTTCTTCTCTCTCTCTCTCTCACCTGTCTCTCGTTGTGGTTTATGGTTCTATTTCTTGGGGTGAGTGGTATATATGAGTTTTTTTTTTTTTTTTTTTTTTTTTTTTTTTTGAGTAGTTGAGGGATCTCTGGTTTTGCGGGTTAATTTCTTTCGGTGAAGGGCAATTTTTTTTTATTCGTGGGTTTATGTAGATATCAAACTGCTTTATTATCATAATCATCATCATTATCATTATCGTCATCCTGGTTATCAAATATTATCATATATCCTCATTATTAATATCATCATGATCGTCATCACCATTATTATTATCATCATCATCATTATTATCATCATCACCATCACCATCCTCATATCAACATCACCATCACCATTATCACCCTTATCATTATCATCACCATCACCATCCTCATTATCAACATCATCATCACCATTATCATCATTATCAACATCATCATCATTATCATCATCATCATCACCATCACCATCCTCATATCAACATCATCATCACCATTATCATCATTATCATTATCATCATCACCATCACCATCCTCATTATCAACATTATCATCACCATTATCCTCATTATCATCATCATCACCATTATCACCCTTATCATTATCATCATCACCACTCTTTTACTACCATTTACCCTCTCATTCCTCCCTGACTTGGAATTCGAATTTCAAAAAAAAAAAAAAAAAAAAAAAAAAAAAAAAAACAATTTCTCCCAAATTCAAAAAAAGAAAAAAAAGCGAGGGAAGTGCGTTCCAACTGCGAATCTCTAACATAAATATTTGATCGTGTTGAGTGAACCGGAAAATTGAAAAAAAAAAAAAAAAAAATCATGGTCAATTAACTATCAAAATTCTCCCTTTGACATCGTCCTCTGCAGGAAGTAATATTATATTCTCAAATATAATGATGTAGCAAAAAATATGCGATATTGAATTACCTTAAAAAATAGGTTTTGAAATTTTGTCAATGGTGTTGAATGAGCGAGCGCGATTGATGTAGAATTGAGAAAATTGATAAGCAAATGGAAATAACTGTAACTTGAAAAGAGAGAATATGAGAAGAGAAAAAAGAAGAAAATGAGGAAAACAAGGGAGCGAAGAAGAGAAGGAGGAAAATAAGAACAACAACAAAAATCAAAAGAAAAAGAAGAAAAAGAAAAGATGGAAAAAAGGAAGGAAAATAAATGTGACGAAAGAAAAAGCACAAAAGAACGAGAAAACGAATGAAGAATGGAGAAAAACGCATAAAAGCACAAACTCCAACTCCATTCAACACCAACAACCACGACACCTTCACCCCCTCCCCCATTCAACCTCCACCCAACCCTACTCCCCTTACCCCCTCCCTCCCTGATATGCTCCACTGAACCCCCTTCCCCTCCCCTCCTCCGTACCACCTCCCTTTCCCCTCCCCTCCCCCTCCCCTTTCCCTTCCCTTTTCCTCTCCCCTACCCCTCTCCCATTCCCTTCCCTAGCCCCTTCCCCCTCCCCTACCCCTCTCCAATTCCCCCTCCCCTCCTCCCTTCTCTACCCCCTTCCCCTCCTCCCACCCTCTCCCCCCTCCTCTACCCCTACCCCCTTCCCCCTCTCCCAACTTCCCCCTCTCCCAACCCACAACCCTGTAAAATCATCCTAACCAAGTCAGACAGTTCACAAAAACAGCCTCCAAGCCATAAAATCAAGCCAGGAAATAACCCACGTCAAAGGGCCCCATTGCCCGTGACCCCCAGGTGTTTCGTGGCGCCCGGGGGAGGAGGGGGGGGGGGACCTCGGTTCCTTTTAACCCGTGGGAGGGGCAGTAGGGAGGAGCAGGAGGAAGGGGGAGGAGGAAGGGGGAGGGGAGGGTGGAGGGGGGGAGTCTGCTACAGGGTTCTGCTGAAATACGATTCTTCTTGAAATCTCAGCGAGAGAGGGATAGAAAGGGGGAAGGAAGGGAAGGGAAGAAGAAGAAGAAGAAGAAGAAGAAGAAGAAGAAGAAGAAGAAGAAGAAGAAGAGAGAGAGAGAGAGAGAGAGAGAGAGAGAGAGAGAGAGAGAGAGAGAGAGAGAGAGAGAGAGAGAGAGAGAGAGAGAGACAGAGACAGACAGAAAGACAGACAGAGACACAGAGACAGAAAGACATACGAGTAAACAAACAGACAGACATACAAGTAGAAAAAACAAACAAACAAACAGACAAACAACCATACCCCCATATATAAGAAAACAGTGACAAAAAACAAAAACAACAACAACAAAAACACAAACACACACACATAAGACAGGAAACAAGCGTCAAGGAAGCATAGCTGGTCGTGGGGCGTCTTAAGGAGGTGGGTCGTTGGTCGTATGTTTCTCTTAAGTTAGCGAAGAGGGTGAATATTTACACGTTTTGCGCTCGCCAGGAGGGGAAAGCTGGAGGAGATGTTAATATACGAAAGAGGAGGAGGCGGAGGAAGAGGAGGAGGAGGAGGAGGAGGGAGAAGAGGGGGAGGGGGAGGATGAGGAGGAGGAGGCGGAGGAACAGGGGGAGGAAAAGGGGAGGGGGAGGAGGAGGAGGAAGAAGAAGAAGAAGAAGAAGAATGAGAAGAAGAAGAAGAAGAAGAAGAAGAAGAAGAAGAAGAAGAAGAAGAAGAAGAAGAAGGAGAAGAAGAGGAAGAAGAAGAGGAGGAGCAGGAGGAGGAGAAGAAGGAGGAGGAGGAGGAGGAGGAGGAGGTATGTTGTGCAATGCCTCGGTTGCAAGGAAGGAAGGAATGGAGGAAGAAAGAGAGGGAGGGAGAGAGAGAGAGAGAGAGAGAGAGAGAGAGAAAGAGAGAGAGAGAAAGAGAGAGAGAGAGAGAGAACAAGAAGGAAAGAAAGAAAGAGAGAGAGAGAGAGAAAGAAAATGAAATATCCTCGACGAAGAAAAGAAAATCAAAAATCCAAATAACCACCAGCAATTTCCGAAATATAAAACCGAAAAGGTAGAGCAGCAATAATAATAATGATAATAATAACGGACGCACGCACCTCGGCTAATTTCACTATATCGCTAAACCGTAAAAGAGTTTGATTATAATATTCGAGCGACCAGCGGCTCTTCCGCTAAATATTGCAATAATGGCGGTGGGCCTTAATCTGATAATGCACGGCGGTTAGTCCACAAACATCCCTCACTAACCTTCCCTCGCTCCCTCCCTCCCTCCCTCCCTCCCTCCCTCACAATCTGGTCTCTCCCTCTCTCCCCCTTACTGCCCTCTCTCCTTCTCCTTTACTGCCCAATCACGCTCTCCCTAACTGCCCTCTCCCGCTCTCCCCAACTTTCCTCTCCCTCACTCCCTTTTCCGTCTCTCCCTTTTCCACCCCACTCCTTTTTCCCCTTTTCCTGTCACCCATTTCCCCCCCTTATCCTGTTTTTTTCCTCACCCCTTTCTCCCTCACCCCCTTTTCCCCCTTTCCTTTACCTCTTTTTCCTTTACCCCTTTCCCCTTTTCCTTTACCCCTTTTCTCCCTCACCCCCTCACCCCCTTTTCCCTTTCTCCCTTTTCCCCATTGCCCCTCATCACCCCTCTTTTCCCCCCTCACCCCATTTCCCCCTTCCTCCCTCTCCACCATGACCTTTCAGAAGACAGGAAATTCTTCTACACATGACTGCAAACCCGAATGGCCAGTGAAAACGTGTATCCAATAACAACCTTTGTCAACTGAGGCGACGTGATTTCCTCCGCAGGGGGGGGGGAGGGAGGGAGGGAGAGGGAGGGAGGGAGGGGGAGAGGGAGGGAGGGAGAGGGAGGGAGGGAGGGATGGAGATAGATGGATAGAGAGGGAGAGGGAGAGGGAGAGAGAGAGGGAGAGGGAGAGGGAGAGGGAGAGAGAGAGAGAGAGAGAGAGAGAGAGAGAGAGAGAGAGAGAGAGAGAGAGAGAGAGAGAGAGAGAGAGAGAGAGAGAGAGAGAGAGAGAGAGAGAGAGAGAGAGAGTGAAAGATAGAGGGAAGGAAGAAGGAAGAGAGAGAGAGAGAGATAGAGAGAATGGGGGGGGGGGGTGCAACTGGAAATCTAATACCGATTGTATATCTGTATCTGAATACCTAAACATTTTCAAATATCTATTGATTCATATCAGTGTGTAACGTGATAATCATAATAACAATAACAGTAGAACAAATGTAAAACAAAAAAAGTACACAGAAAAAAACTGGGCAATAAACAAAAAAGGAAACACAAGAAACAAACAAACAAACAAACAAAAACAGAATAAACACGAAAAAGGAAAGAGGAACATAAAAAAGCAAAAGAGAAGCCAAGGTTGTAAAGTATTTATGGATGGTCGAGGCGGAGGACTTGGTCGACCATGCAACTGGGGTCGGGGTATCGGAGGGGCAGGGAGTATGGGGAGGGGAGGGAGGGGGAGAAGGAAGGGAGAGGGGGTAGGGTAAGGGGGAGGGGAAGGGGAGAGAGAGGGGCAGAGGGTATGGGAAGGGGAGGGAGGAGGGAGGGGAGAAGGAAGGGAGAGGGGCAGAGGGTATGGGGATGGGAGGGGGGGAGGAAGGAAGGAAAGGGAGAGGGAGAAGGAAAGGAGAGGAGAGAGAGGGTAGGGTATGGGGAGGGGAGGGAGATGGAAGGGAAGGGAGAGGGGCAGAGGTGTTGGGTATGGGGAAGGAGATAGAGGGAGAAGGACAGGAAGGGAGGAGGAGAGGATAAAGGGAGGTAGGAGAACAGGGTATGGGAAGGAGAGGGAGAGGGAGAAAGGAAAGATGGGGAGAGAGTATAGGAAGGGAGGAAGAGGAAAGAAGGAGTGCGGAAAAGGAGAAAGAAGAATTAAGAGAATAAATGAGAGAGAGAGAGAGAGAGAGAGAGAGAGAGAGAGAGAGAGAGAGAGAGAGAGAGAGAGAGAGAGAGAGAGAGAGAGAGAGAGAGAGAGAGAGAGAAAGTAGACGGTACAACCCTGACATGAAAATAAAACACTCCTAGAAGAAAAAAAAATAAAACAAAAGACATAAAAAACAAAAGCGAAACACAATCTGAAAAAAATAACAAAACCACAAAAAATGAAAACAAAGCTAAGGAATGAAAATTTCTCCCAACTAACCCCCCCCCTCCCCACCACCACCTCCACCCTCCTCCCTCCCAGCCCTGTTTATTATATTCTCTCTGGTCAGCTGTCCCGTCCTTGCCTCTGTGTGAAGGACGCAAGGAGAGAGAGAGAGAGAGAGAGAGAGAGAGAGAGAGAGAGAGAGAGAGAGAGAGAGAGAGAGAGAGAGAGAGAGAGAGAGAGAGAGACAGAGCACAAGAGAGAGAGAGAGGGGGGGGGAAGATAGATAGATAGAGAAAGAGGGGGTAGATAGATAGATAGATAGGCAGATACATATATATATATATATATATATATATATATATATATATATATATATATATATATATATATATATATATATATATATATATATATATAGAGAGAGAGAGAGAGAGAGAGAGAGAGAGAGAGAGAGAGAGAGAGAGTGAGAGAGAGAGAGAGAGAGACAGACAGACAGACAGTGAGAGAGAGAGAGAGAGAGAGAGAAAGAGAGGAAGAGAAAGAAAGAGAGTTTTGGTTTTGTTGATTAAAAAAGCAAAGGAAATAAAACAGAGAGGACGAAGAGAATAGAGAGGAAGATGAATACCAGAGGAATAAGTAGGAAACAAGAACAAGAAAAGAGAGAGACAAACAGATAGAGAAAGAAAGAGAGAGAGAGAGAGAGAGAGAGAGAGAGAGAGAGAGAGAGAGAGAGAGAGAGAGAGAGAGAGAGAGAGAGAGAGAGAGAGAGAGAGAGAGAGAGAGAGAGAGAGAGAGAGAGAGAGAGAGAAAGAAAAAGTCGGAGGAAGGGGGCACTTAGATACTGACAGAAAAACAGGTAAAGTTTACAAATAATTACCTCTCTGTCTTAAACAACAACAAACCTCACCATTTTCATTATCACATTCAACCACACCTATTCATCTCTCATTTATCTCACAGTTTTCAGAAGAACATCGCCTTTAAATTGAAAAAAGAGAACATTTCAAACAACAACGACATCAATGTTCTCTTGACTTCGGAGCATCGAAAATGGGAAACCGGAGGCGGCAAGAAAAGTCTAAGGTGGTCGCCCGCCATCTTTCACAACCCACCAATCGCTGGCTTCCGTTGAGTACGTACGCTAAGCCACACCCACTGCCCATGTGTGTGTGTGTGTGTGGGGGGGGGGGGGTAGGGGGGTTGTGTGTGTGTGGGGGGAGGATTGTGTGTGTGTGTTTCTGTGTGTGTGTGTGTGTGTTGTGTGTTTGTGTGTGTGTGCGTGCTTGTGTGCGCGTTTGCGAGTATCTACAAACAGCGACGTAATGTTTTCCGTTTACTGAACCTATTATTTCTTGTTATAAGGAATCAGACGGGTATCATTTATTAATAATTTGCATAAATGATACCACTTTCCATAAATTTCCATTCTACCTTTGCCTTTCCCTTTTTTTTTTTTTTTTTTTTATCAATTTCACTTTCTATTTATTTTCTATTTGTCTTTTCCTTCTAGTTCTACAAAATGCATCTATAAACTAAACAGGGTTATTCCTCCCCTTCTCCCAGTTTATCACCCATATTTTGCCAATTTCTCCTCCCCACCTTTTCCCTCCCTTTCTCCCCTCCTTTCCTCCTCCTTACCTCCCCCTCCTCCCTTTCTCTTTCACTTTTTCTCCCTCATTTCCCCCTTTTTTTCTCTCTTTCCTCCTCATCTCCTGCTCCCCTCTCCCCCCTTCTGTAATCTCGGAACACGTCGTCCCACACACAATGGGGTCGGCGGTGATCAAGCGATTCCCCCATTCTCACTCCTTCCTACCCCCCCAACTCTCCCCCCCCCCCCCATTCCCTCCCATCTGAGACCCCCTCTTTCTCTCTCCTCCTACTCCCTTACTCGTGTTTCCAGACCCACTCTCCCCCTCTCTCCCTCACTACCCTTATCAAGAACCCCCTCTCCCCCTCTCTCCCTCTTCCCCCCATCAAGACCCCTTCTCCCCCTCCCTCCCCCTTTACCCCACTTCTCCTTCCATACCCCCCACTCCCCTCCCCCACTCCCCCGTTCCAGAACCTCCCCCTCCCCCTCCAGATCATATCCTCCCACCCCCTCCTCCGCCTCTCCCCTCTCCTCCTCCTCTTCCCCCCTCCTCTCCTCCCCTCCCTCCCCCTCACCCCCCCCCCCGCCGCGTGCGTCCCCCACTTCCTCTTCTCGTTTTCCCATTTGCAAATCTTTTGACTGGTATGACGAAAATTGTGGGAAAAAGGGAAACGAGAAAGGATAAAACGTGGACACAGGATAAAATATGTAAATGTACACACGCGCACACAGATAATGTCTATATATTCATGTCACCACGCACATAGACATTCAGATAAGTATATGTATTTATATACACACACACACACATACACACACATACACACACACACACACACACACACACACACACACACACACACACACACACACATACACACACACACACACACACACACACACACACACACACACACACACACACGCACGCACGCACGCACACACACACACACACACACACACACACACACACACACACACACACACACACACACACATACACACACACACACATATATATATATATATATATATATATATATATATATATATATATATATATATGTATATATATATATATATATATATATATATATATATATATATATATATATATATATATATATATATCTTCGCCTCCCCTTCCGTCGCCAATTAAGGAATCCCGGACTAAACTCAACACCCATAACGGCATCAAGACAAGAAAATTCAATCCCCAACCGAAATCTTGGCGTAATGTTGTCCCACCAAGGGGGTCTCCCAGCGCCCCCGGGGAACCATTGGATGACCCCTCCCCCCCCACTCCCCCCTTCGGTTCCCCTTTGCCCTCTGTTCTTCTGTTTCTTCGTGTTTTTTTCTTTTCTTTGTTTGGATGTGTTTGGGTCGCTTTCTTTCCCTTTTTTCTTCTTCTTATCTACTTTTTATTTTTATTTTTTTTTTCTTATCCCTTTTTGGAATTTCCCTTTGCTTCCCTTCCACCATTTCCCTTTTTCCTCCCTTAAATTCCCCCCAAATTTCCTTCCCTTCTTCCTTTCTCCTCTTCTTCCTTTCTTCCCTTCTTTTCCTCTCCCTTTATTCCTCTCTCCCCTTCTTCCTCTCTCCCCTTCTTCCCCCACCGTCCGTACCCCTCACTATCTCCCCCACGTGCCAGTGTTGCCAGAAAGGAAAAGAAAAAAACGGAAAAAGGGAAAAAAAAAAGAAAAAGAAATTGTTTGCTTCCGGAGTGTCCATAAACTGCTCGCTTTATCGACGAATGATACGTATAGAAGGATGGTGTGTCGTGCGATTTTTTTTTCTCTTTTTCTCTTTTTCTCTCTTTCTTCTTTCATTCTCTTGTTTTTTTTTCTTTCTCTCTTTTTCCGTTCTCTTTTTTTCTTTTTTCTTTCTTCTTTCATGCTCTTTTTGTTTCTTCTTTCTTTCTCCTTTCGTTTTTTTTTCTTCTTTCTTCTTTCATTCTCTTTTTTTTTTTCTTGCGACTTTTGTATGTCCATTGTCCAATTAATTATTTATTTATAATAATCATAAAAGTAATAATAACAATGTCAAAAGCCATAATAATCATAACAATAACAATAATAATCATAACAATAACAATAATAATCATAACAATACCAATACTAATGCAATTAGGAATATTCCTACCTGAAGCTGGATTAATTTCATTTGTTAACTTTTTATTCACTTGATGTTGATACGATCGGATTTAATTTAAACGCTGAGATGAAAAAATATATAATTCCAGTCTGGGAAATTAAACTTTTAATTCCAGCCATACCTTTAAACTTTCTGTCTGTCTGTCTGTCTGTCTGTCTGTCTGTCTGTCTGTCTGTCTGTCTGTCTGTCTCTCTCTCTCTCTCTCTTTATCTCCCTCTCCCCCCCTCTC
>NC_091583.1:15782400-15784900 GCF_042767895.1 Penaeus vannamei | reverse complement strand
TGTTGTTGTTGTTGTTGTTGTTGTTTTTTATGTTGTTGTTTTTGTGGTTGTTGGTGTTGTTTGTTTGTTTGTTTTTTATGTGGTATTTGTGTTTCTTCCCTCTTTCTGTTTGTTTTGTTTTGTTGGATGTATCTCGCTTTCTCTGTTTTATTCTCGTTCTTTTTCTTTTTTCTTTCTTTCTTTTTCCCTTTCTCATTCTCTCTCTCTCTCTCTCTCTCTCTCTCTCTCTCTCTCTCTATCTTTCTCTCTCTCTCTCTCTCTCTCTCTCTCTCTCTCTCTCTCTCTCTCTCGCTCCCTCATTCCTTCCCTCCTTCCCTCCATCCCTCCTTCCCTCCTTCAGTCCTTCCCTCTCCCCCCTCTCTCTCTCCCACCTCCTGCCTTCCTTTTACCACCTGTTCCTACTAGTTCTCATTCTATCCTTCTCTTCCAAGATACAATGGTAATAAGAAAAGTTTGATGATGACAAATGAGCAGAATAATGATGCTGACAATTAAAATCACACTAAGGAAACTGCAATTTTGGAACCCTCGGCAATTACCATTAAGAAAGCAGACGGGACGAGTTTTGCAAGCACTTCTTCTTGCCGAAGGAGTAACGTGTGTGTATGTACAGTACACACACATATTGTATATTCATATATACATTCATGTATACATATATATATATATATACATATATATATATATATATATATATATATATATATATATATATATATATATATATATATATACATATATATATATATATATATATATATATATATATATATATATATATATATATATATATATATATATATATATATATATATATATACATGTGTGTGTGTGTGTGTGTGTGAGTGTGTGTGTGTGTGTGTCTGTGTGCACATGACGAAAAATGACAAAAGATTAAAGATGCAAAATACAAACACAGAAACGAACGAGAATCTCGCTCCCCACCGCCGGAAGACACAAACACCGAATCTCCAGACATCATCGCGCTTTCAAGACACACATTACGACGCCGATACGAAAGATAAGGATTCCCCCCTCCCCCACCCCACCCCCCAACCCCCACAAGATAAGGATTCCCCCCTCCCCCCACCCACCCACCCCCACCCCCCACCTCACGTTATTCCTCTCCGCTCTGGCTCTCCTTTACGACATCCACCTCCAGCGGTCTGAGAACGGTCAGCTGATACGCCACGGTGGGTCAGCTGTCGTCTCCATCCCTTTATCACGCTGGTCAGCTGATGCCTAAACCGGACCTCAGCTGACCGCCGACCCTTTAGTCAAGCCTGCTATAAAAAAGGGCTATAAAATTGTAAAAAAAAAAGAAAAAAAAAATGAAGGCTAGGGTAAGAAAAAAAGGTCTGTCAATAACCCCTCAATAGGGAGGTATGTGTATGTGCGTGTGAGAGAGAGACAGAGGAGCGCGGGGTGGTGATAAGCCTCAGTTTTTACGTCAAGATGTGACGGGGAAGATGTGTCACCTTTGCGTCTCCAGAATCCGCTTCCGTAACAGGTGGGAAGTCTTCCTTTTTTTCTTTTTTTTACTCTTGCATTTTATTTATCGTCGGTTTTTTATGTGTGAAGGGGGTGGGGTGGGGGGTGAGGAAGGGGGGTAATGTGTGCGGTTGCGTGGAAGGGTAATTCGTGGTTTCAGTGGCAAAGGGTTCGGGCTGAAGGGGGTCTTTTAAGAATGGTTACACGGTGGGCTTCGGAACACGCGTTACCTGGTTCATTTTTTAACGTGTGCTCTATTATTCTTTTTTTTATGTGTGTGTGTGTGTACACCTCGTACTGTGCTAACGTTAATAAGTCCTATCCTTATCCCTACGCTTGCAAGAATGACATTGATAATCAAATAAAAACGATAATAACGATAACAATAATAACTAAAAAAAAGTATGAGTAGAATAAACACTTCAATAATCCGAATAAAAACATACGTAATATGCAAGTCACCCTCCAAAATGTCCCGCACGCAGACACCCTCCTACTCAGGCATCCGAACAGCGCGTTATGGTGCTCGCCGACGTGTCTGCGCTGGCGGGACTCCGCTCCGCTCCGCCGCCGCAATTCTGTTGTTCGGATTTATTTTCCTTTATATTTAGTGTTTGTTTTTATATTAGGTTTATTTGCGGTGATGCCAGGTTGGTGTTGGTAGATGGTACTCACCGAATTAATGTGTATTTTGTAAAACGTCGCATACGAGCGTCATTTCAGGGGGGCGGAGATGGCGGTAGGCGATAGGACGAATCGCGCGCAATAAATATACACAATCATCGATCATATCCGTCTGCCATAAATAAGTGAAGTAAGTGTTATAACTAACGGTGGGAATGCTGCGAGGTTGGGAGACGACGAAATGCAAAGCGAAAAGCTGTGCAACGACCAGGTACTCCCGCGACAGTTAAAAAACCGCCCGGCCGATGCAGTGACTTTTGCAAATGCACGAGAGTGTAGCGGGAGGTAGATCCTGCAACGGTAGCAACGTGCACGAGGCAAAGAC
>NC_091583.1:15772400-15777400 GCF_042767895.1 Penaeus vannamei | reverse complement strand
GTATCGCCCGACAGGTGGGAAACAAACACCAGTTCTTATCTCAGGTACAATCTCTAGTTCGTTGTTGTACGCGTGTTTATATACATATATATAAATATATATATATATATATATATATATATATATATATATATATATATATATATATATATAGATAGATATATATATATATATATATATATATATATATATATATATATATATATATATATATATATATATATATATATATGTTCATACGTTTATATGTGTATATGTATATTACACACACACACACACACATACATACATACATACATATATATATATATATATATATATATATATATATATATATATATATATATATATATATATATATATATATATATATATATACATATATATATATATATATATATATATACATATATATTTATATATATATATACATATATATATATATATATATATATATATATATATATATATATATATATATATATATATATATATACATACACACACACACACGTGTGTGTGTGTCTGTGTTTATCTATATCTAAATCTACATTTATCTCTCTCTATCTATATATATGTATATATACAGATATGTACAACCAGCCACCCATCGCCGCCTCCTCCCCGCGCCGCCGCCGGCCCTCGTCCGCATGCACGCCGCGCCGCCGTCTCCTCCATAACGCATGACGCCGCCGCCCCGCCGCCGCAGCCGACATGCACGCGGGCGGTCGGGCGGTCGGGCGGTCGGATGTCGGACACGCTCGTCGGGTTCCGAAGCGACACATCACTCGTTAATAAATTCAACAGGAAGCCGGCGGCCGCGGAGAGGTCGCAGCGCGGGCGAGGGGCGTCGCAGTGCAAGTGCGAGGGCGGGAAGGGACGCTCGTGGGCGCGGGTGAGGCGGCGACGGATCGGAGTGGGCGGGGGCGCTGCGTGGGCGTTGTGCGGGGAGAGGTGGGCGGGGAGTGACGGTGAGAGGGTGAGGGTGTGGAGGAAGGTGCGAGGAGTAGAGTGGAGGGTTAAGAAGATTAAAGAAGATTAAGGATTTGTGATGAAGAGAGGAAGTGCGACGATTAAGAGAAGGAAAGAAAATATTAAGAAATATATGAAGTGCCGAGAATAAAAAAGTAACATTCGGTAAGAGGAAGAATAGTGCTAGAACATAATTGTGAGACAAACGGGAAATAAAGAAAACAATAATAATTAAAAAAAAATCCAAAAAGAAAAAAAAAAGAAAAAAATTCACATCCGGACAAGACCAAAAAAAAAAAAAAAAAAAAAAATCCAAGATCCATTTTTTTTTTCGAAACTCCCCGCGGTAAAGGAAAAACGCCGCCCCGCCCGACCTTGCACTGCTATCAAATAATTTATCACCCATCGGCAAAGTGTCACCCAGTGCTGAGTCACGGGTGTCACGGTGTCTGTCCTGTCGTGTTCCATTGTGTTTTGTCACCAGCTTGTCACAGACGAGGTGATTCAGGTGGTGTTAGTTCTGAATAGTGGAAAAGATAACCTTATTCTGGGTAAATTAATTCCTTCTCTTTGTGATGTCCGAAAGGGTAATCTTTTTATACAATGGGAAAATTTTTGAGTTATTGTCGATATTTTTCTTTTTTGGATTGTGTTTTTTTCGTCTTATTTTCATCTCTAATCATTTTTATTTTCCTCATTAGCATTTGTAATTGTAAATCATCATAATCATTGTTATTACTGTATTATGATCATTATCACAACCGTTATTATTATCATTGCTATAATCACCATCATATTTTTTTTTCTCAAAAACTATATTGTACCTATTTTCACTAATATTTTTTCTTATCACCATCATCATTATCGTTAAAACTTTAATGCATTCATCTTCACTGAGAGTTAGATTATTAAGATACTAATATTATGAAGATCTTGATATTCACTATACCATTCGTAAAATTATTTTTAATGAGGACCGGATCATTCGATTATCTTAATTATCATGGCTACCATCATTAAGATTCATAACGTTATTCATAAAAAAGAAACATTATAACAACACATTTCTAAAAAATATATATAATAATAATAATGATAATAATAATAACAATAATGATAATAATAATAAATAATAATAATAATAATAGTGATAATAAAAATCCCACACTAATGCAGACATAAAATCATGAATATGATATCATAACCAAAGAAACATTATGAATATAATTTTGAAAAATGTCTAAACATTTCATAATCATATTCATAAAGAAACAAGCAAATTCTTATATAACTTCCAAAACATATACTTTTTTAAATGATACAGTCTTTAATCAACCATCTTCTATCACCCCCCCCCCACCCACAACCACCCCCTCTTAGGCACAGAGATCGTTGAACTCAATTTCCAAACCTTAGGCCTATGTCGACTAATACTTTGAGCTAAATACAGTATATCAGTGTCAGTTGCTGGACGTCTACAACCGGAAGTTCCATATCGGCTTTCTTTTTTATGTTTTAAAACTTTCCGTTACTCTATTGTTTTTGTCTTTTTTTTTGCTTCGTTGTCTTACTCATGTAAATAATGATGAGGATGAGGATGATAATCATAATGATAGCAATAACAGTGGTGAGGATAATGATAATGATAATTAGACTGAGAATAATGAGAAGACAATGATAATGACAGTAATAGGCATAACAGTAATAGTTTTAAAAACAATAAGAATTACAGTGATCGTGAAGAGGATGCTTATGATAATTATGATGGTAGCAATCATGAAAATATAACAATTTTGAAAAATCACAAACATTTCTTAATCATATCCATAAAAAACAAGCAAATTATTATATCAATGTTGTTAACATAACTAGTAATCGAGTTTATACTTTTACTACCATTAACACCATTATTCCAATTGATACAATAACCATAAAACAAAAACACAAATAACCAACACGATAACAATCACAAAATTACCATAACATAATTCCCATGTTATAATTTGTTCTTGAGACCTCTTCCCTCGTTATTTAAATTCTTCCTCTCCCCTTTCTACCTTTTTTTTCTCTCCCTCCCTTCCCCTCCTTACACCACAATCTCTTTACTCTTTCCACTTTTTTTTATCTTACCCTTTCACCTCTTCTCCCCTCTCTCCCCCCCCCCCTTTTTCCCTCAACCTTAAACGACCCTCTTGTGTTGTGACAATCCTTGTTAACCGGTCGTTCGTAGGCCTAGTTAACCACCCACGCGTGTCGTTTGGTGGTTGGCTTTTGGTCGTTCGGTGGTAGGCTCGTTGGGTTGCTGAGTAATTTTTATTGCGTTTTTAATGTTCGTTCTGCGTGGGGGTGTTTTTACTTTTTTTTTTTTCTTTTTTTTTTTTTTTTTTACTTTTTTTACTTTTTTTTGAGGGGGTGGGGGATTTTGTTTTCTTTATCTTGGTTTCTTCTGTTTTTTTGTGGCTTGCAGCTTGTCCTGATGTTTTGGTATTGTTGATGTTATTATCGTGTTGCTGTTATTATTATCTTTATTTCATCTGTAATGTTAGAAGATTTATTATTTTACCGGCTGTCATAAAAAAAATCACTTTATTTCAAATCCCCGTTTCCTGTTACTCGTTCCTCATCTTTTATCTCTGTCACTTCCTGTTTTCTTCCTCCCTATCTCCCCTTCCTTCCTTCTTTCTCCCACCTTTCTCTCATCTCCCTCTCCTTTCAATCATCCTCTCCTTCTCCCTTTCTATTCTGCTAATTTTATTACCTTCTTTCTTTCCTTTCTTTTATTTTCTTCCCTCTCCTTCTTCCATCCTTCCCTTCTCTCTCATCCTCTCCTTTCCATATCCTCTCTCTACCTCCCTCTCATTCCCTCCTCAACCCATCCTTTCTCTTCTTCCCTCTCATCCCCCTCCTCTCCCATTCCCTCCTTTCCTTACCCCTCTTCTCCCCATCTCCACCTCCCCCTTCTCCCCCTCCCCTCCCCTCCCATCTCTCCCCCTCGAGAGTAGTTCCGAGTCATCACTGTCACAACTTCTCTCAGGCGACACAGCACCTCCTCCTCCCCCCCCTCCTCCACCCCGTCCGCACTTCCTGCAGCGCTGACGGTGGAGCAGAAAGCCACCTCCTCCTCCCCCCGCCCTCCCCCTCCCCCCCTCCCACAACACCCACCACCCACCCACCCACCCAACAGACCTCATCGCCCATGGCTTGGCTTGGCTGCTTTAAGGCGATGGATTGCTCTCGGACAACTTTTGAGCCGCCCGCACTTCGGGCTTCCACGGGCGCGATGGGCGAGCGGCGGTCTCTCCGTATCTATTTATTACTTTTATTTTTGTTTTATTTATTTTTATCTATTTCATTTTTTTTATTTATTTATATTTATTTGTTTTATTTATTTTTGTGTTGTTATTGCTACTGTTGTTATCTGTATATAGGTATACATACACACACACACACATATATATAGATACACATATATATATATAGATGCAACATATATACATAGATACATGAATGCATACATATATATATATATAGATACATAAATACATTCATATATACTTACATACATACATAAATACATACAGTACATACATAAATACATACAAATATACATACAGTACATACATAAATACACACATATATACATACAGTACATACATAAATACTTACATATATACATACAGTAAATATATAAATACATACCTATATACATACAGTACATACATAAATACACATATACATACAGTACATACATAAATACACACATATATACATACAGTACATACATAAATACGCACATATATACATACACATATATCATGCATAAACACACGCATATATGTATGTATTTGTTTACACACACATATTCCTTCTATCTAAACCGGTTCCCCTTCCTCTCACTCCTGACGGCTTCCTGTCCCCCTCCAAGTACCCACTCGAACGCGCCCCTCGAAGGAGCACCTCAAGGACCAGCGCCGCAACCTCCGCCTTCTGTTGACTCGAGTGTCCGTCCCCGATTGAGGCGCCGCCCC
>NC_091583.1:15764900-15769900 GCF_042767895.1 Penaeus vannamei | reverse complement strand
TCTCTCTCTCTCTCTCTCTCTCCCTCCCACTCTTTCGCTCTATCTATCTATCTATCTTTTTTCTTTTTTCTCTTTCTTTCTTTTTCTTCTTGGTTCAAGGTTACTCGAGATAGTTTGAAGGCTTAGCTGTACGTGTTCCCACATATATCCCTTTCCTTATCAGTTTGTATATAGCCAGAACCCTTAGACTGATGGGCCACATCCTTCAGGACTCCACTAGGCCTTCTTCGAGCTTCCTTATCGTCCCACAGCCCTAAGGCCCAAAGGCTGATATCCTAAACCCCATCCCCGACCCCCGACCCCCGACCCCCAGCCCCTCCTTCCCTTGTCCTCAAACCCGCGCCCTGGATTTTACCACAAGACCATTTTTTATTGGTAGTTGAACACAGACAGATGCCCTCCTTTTTTCCTTTTTTTCTTTTAACCCCGGTTTGATTTGTTCGTCTGGAAAGTATGGTTACATTTTTTTATTATGTTCTTTTCCCTCCATCACGTAGAATAGAAGAGATGTGTACTAAGAGAGGGACGTATAATTTTTTTTTTTCTTTTTTGGGGAAATATTGAAAGGTTATTTTATCTTTCTGCTTTTTTTTTGAAATTTATGCGATCGCCATCACACTCTCGCACGGGTAGAGATAATCGTCATCTATTTGTTTCTTTATCTCAGTCTCCCCTGTAGCCTCCCCCGCCGCTGGACGAGCTGTCACCCCGACTCGCAGGAACGCTACACCTCCCGTCCTGCACACAGCTAATAAATCTCTCACTTCTCCCTTCTCCATCCCTCCCTCTCTTCCCTTTCTTCGTTCCTCCTCGTCCCTTCATCTCTTCCCTTCCTCTCTCTCCCAGCTCCGTCCCTCCCTCTCTTCCCTTTCTTCGTTCCTCCTCGTCCCTCCATCTTTTCCCTTCCTCTCTCTCCCAGCTCCGTCCCTTCCTCTATCTTTCTTTCGTATCCCTTCGTCCTTCATTCTCTTTCTCAATCTCTATCTCACTTTCCTTTCTTTCCTTTCCTGTGTCTCCTTCTTATCTATCACCTCTCTCCCTCTCATTCTTTCGTCCTTTCCTTCTTCTCTCTCTCTCAGCCTTTTTTCTTTCCCTTCCTCTCTTTCTCCCCTCTGATCCTTCCTTCCTTCCCTCTCATCACCTCTCTCCCTCTCATCCTTTCATCTTTTCCTTCTCTCCCTCTCAGCCTTTCGTCCTTTCCTTCCTCTCTCGCTCTCAGCCTTCTATCCTTCCCTTCCTCTCTGTCTCCCCTCTGATCCCTCTTTCCTTCCTTCCCTCTCTTCCCTTCCTTGACATCTCGACGTCGGTGGCCAGAACCCTCTCTACAACAGCCTCCATAACCAGTCCTGTCTTTTCCCCTTTTTTCTCTTCGTTCCGTCATTCGGACACTCGACTTTACAGCGCATCCCGTCTACTTTTCTACCTGTCTGTCTTCTGTCGTTTTGTTTCGTCGTTGTCTTTCTATTTCTTCTTTTCTTCGTCTTTCTCCTTTTTTCTCTCTGCCTTTCTCTTTCTATTACTCTTTCTCTATCTGTCTCTCTCTCTCTCTCCTTTTTTTTCTCTCTCTCTCCTTTTTTTCTCTCAGTCTTTCTCTCTCTCTCTCTCTCATTCTTTTCCTCCATGCTACACACACTTTCCACCATCGCTACATCTCGTCTCACTCTCCGACCTCTCCCCTCCCTCCCTCCCTTCCCTCTCCTACCGGACCCCAACAACCCCCCACCTTCACCTCCAGCTAACCCTCCCCCCTTCTTCTCCACCCATACCTACCCCCCACCCTTCACCCCCACCTAACCACCCCCCTTCACCCCCAACCCTCCCTCCTCCTTCACCCCAACCTAACCACCCCCTTTCACCCCAACCTTATTCCTACCACCTCCTGCCCCCCCCCCACCCACCGCCCCTTCCTTCCTCCCTTTCCCTCCCTCCCCCGTCACACGTCCCCCTGACCCTGTAACCGTCTGGTAATGCCCAGATGAAGCCGAGCCATAATTTTCTGTCGGTGCCCGCGTCGGGAAAGGAATCCGAAGCTGGTCTATAAATCTTGCGACTGTCTTTGTGACCCGGCGCGCCGATGGCACCCGGGAATGGAGGCTGAGGCAGGAGGGAGGCCGCAGTCGGCTCTCGGAAACGCTGGAGTCGGCTTTTTTCATGTCTTTTTTTTCTTTTTTTTCTTTTTCTTTTTTGTTTTAGTTAAAATCGAGTTCAGTCTCATCTATTTCTTTTTATTTTATTTTATTTATTTATTTCGAGTTCAGTCTCATAATCTGTTTACTCTTTTTCTTTTTTCTTTTTTTTATAGTTAAAATCGAGTCCTGTCTCATTCTCTTTCCTTTTTTTAAATGTCAGTTTCTATTCTAAATTCATTCCTCGGTTAGGATCGACCCCCCAAAAATATTCCGAAGAGAGAGAAAAAAGAGAAAAGGAACATCGCATCACGGAACTGCCTCCTCCTCTTTCCCTCCTTTTCCTTCGCAAGAGCCGAAGGAAAAGCCGCATTGAGAACAAGGCTTCGGAAGACGTCACACGCAAATCTTTTCACCGCGTTTCCTCCTCCAGCTGACGAGCAGGAACAGGTGATCAAGCGTAGAGGCTGTGATTACCAAGAGATTACGAAGATATATATCTTTCGCCTAATCCCGTGAGGTTTGAATCTTCTTCAAAGGCACTGGGCGCTTACAGTCAACACGAAAAAAGAAAAGTAAACAGACAGAATTAGAAGCGATGTTTGTACGTTTGTATGTACAAACATACATAAATACATGTATGCATAGACACATACATACACATTTACACACATAAACATATGTATATATATATATATATATATATATATATATATATATATATATATATATATATATATATATATATATATATATATATATATATATATATATATATATATATATATATATATATATATATATATATATATATATATATATATATATATGTATGAATGTATGTATGTATGTATGTATGTATGTATGTATGTACGTATGTATGTATGTACACATGTATCCCCACGTGCATTTGTAGAAACACAATACGCGCCTATTTGCCATACATTAAAGCATTGTTACATTTCGTTAGCGCCCGAGGCTGTTGGGTGATAAACGCAAGAAGAATCGTATGACAGTGCGGGTGTAGGGTTGCCTTCCCTCCCCCCTTCCCCCCTCCCCCCCTCTCCCCTCCCTCCCTAACTCCTCCCTTTTGCCCCAACCCCCCCCCCTCTCCCGCTCTTCCCTCCCCCTCCCCCCTCTCCCCCGTCCTTCCCTCACGCCCTCCTTCGCCCACCGACTCCTTCGCCCAATTAGAAAATTTTTCTTTTCTCACACTAGTTAAGGGAGAAGGACCCTTGGCTGGACTCGTGGACTGGGATGGGTTTACAGGGTTCGTTTCGCTGGACTCTGATGCTTGTGGGGTTCGGGTGGCGCTTGGGTTTGGAAATCGGTTGTTTAGAGTTTTGAATGAGATAGAATTATATATGTGTACATACGTTTATATTACATTTATAACCACTTAAATACGATTATAAATATTTTTACACGGAGACGCACTTACAACCACTAACACACGCACACACACACACACACACACACACACACACACACACACACACACACACACGCACGCACACACACACACACAACACAACACAACACAAACATAAACACACGCATCCCCCCATTTATCAAGAACCATATCTACTTATTTCTTCCAAAAAATAACCCGCATACCCAATGAAACTACATGATCTTTTCGCAAGTTCATCTTCCACAAGGCATTTCCCGAATCCTCTCAGCTTTAAGATCTATTCTAGACAAATATTCGCCAACTCACGGCACCCATAAACTCTACCACGGCATTTATCAATTAGAAAATGTTAAGAGTGATAAAGTACCGTCTTATCGAGGTATTTTTCGACGCGTTACGGCTGTCTGGGAACCTATGAGAATGCGACCAATCATTGTCTGGAGGTGGCCGTAGAATAAGGAGAGGAAGAGAGATAGATGGACGGAGAAAAGGGAGAGAGAGCGAGAGAGAGAGAGAGAGAGAAGGGGTGGATAGTGTGGGAGGAAAATGGAGATAAATAATGTAAGGAGAGAGAGAGGAGAGAGAGAGAGAGAGAGAGAGAGAGAGAGAGAGAGAGAGAGGGAGAGAGAGGGAGAGAGAGAGAGAGAGAGAGAGAGAGAGAGAGAGAGAGAAAGAGAGAGAGAGAGAGAGACCGTTTCTGATCAACATCAGTGATTATTAATCCTCACCCTCTAAAAAAAAAAAAAAAAAAAAAAAACTTGAACATAGAGCTCAACTCCACATTCAGAAACCACTAACTCTCTCCCTTATACACAGACGCGCGGACGCATAGCACGATCTTGCTCCAGGAGGGAAATATCTCATGAAAAATACTGACGCATCACTCTGGCCTGATAAAAGGTCGATTACGTACGTTATATCAAGGGCAAACCCGACCATCCTGTGAAGAACGGTGCACTGTGTTTTTTGCTGTTGTTGTTGTATTTTTGTTTTGTTTTTGTGACTAAACGTACCATGAAAGACGGTTTATAACGGTTATTAAAACTCACCAAACGCTGCTCTTTTTTATTCTTTATTATAGCTGACTTATTTTTGTGGCTTTTATTTTTTTATTTCTTCTGTTATTATTTATTGTTTCAAGATGTTTTTTAGTGATTTTGCAAGAGATTAGGTTAATCCTTTTGTCCATAGTTACTGGAGGAAAAAGTAATTGGGAAAATCATCCTCCATTTATATTATATCTTACAACGTGATATATAGAAAATAAGAAAAATAACAGCAACAACAACAAAACGTATAAGAAAATAAAATCATGGTAATCAAGCGTATAAATAAAATCAGAGAAAATTAACAAAAACAATAAAAAAGAAACACGAAAGAAAAAAACGATAAAAACAAATAGATAAACAAAAATATAAAGACGAAATATCAAAACAACGCTGGAAAAATAATAAGGGGAA
>NC_091583.1:15757400-15759900 GCF_042767895.1 Penaeus vannamei | reverse complement strand
ATAACAATAATAATAACAACAGCAACATCAACGACAACAATAATGATGATAATAATTATAGTAATAATAATAATGATAATAATAATAATAATAATGATAATAATAATAATAATAATAATAATAATAATAATAATAATAATAATAATAATAAATAACATTAGTAACAATAAAGATGATAATAATAATAATTATAATAATAATGATAATACTAATAATAACAATAACAATAAAATCATGAGCAATGATGATGCTGATAAAAATAATGACAATAATAATAATGGTACTGATAATGGTAATAATAATAGTTATACTAATATTGAGGATAATAATGATAATACTGATGATAATAATAAAGATTTAAGCGATAATAATAAAGGTGATATTGATTATGATACTACTACTATTGATAATAACAATAATAATAGTACTACTACTACTACTACTACTAATGATAATAATAATGATAATAACAATGATGAAGACAATAATAACAATAATAATAATAATAATAATAATAATAATAATAATAATAATAATAATAATAATGATAATAATAATAACAATAATGATAATGATAATAATAACAATAATAAAAATTATAACGATAACAATAATAACAAAAAGAATAATAGTAATAATAACAACAAAAACAACAACTACAATAACAATATTACCAAAAGTAAAAGAAAAGACGATAGCATTTACAATAAATGTGCAACAGTAAGAACAACGATAGCTATGACGATGGGGATAACAATATAGTAATAACATAAACAGAAATACCTATGATATCAATGAAAATCTTACAGTCTTATGAAAAACAAGAAACAAGTAGAAAACTGATCGCAAAAAAAAAAAAAAAAAAAAAAAAAAAAAAAATCTAAAAGTATGATATATTATCAATACGTAAAAGCAATGAATTATGGCACAGGCAGAATTCGCGATAACAAAGGCTTTAATAAAAAAACATTATAAAATCAATAATAACAAACCAAAATATTGTAAGATTGATATGAAGAACACGTAAAAGAAAAAAAGGAAGAAAGAAAAAACAGGAAAAGAAAAAGAGGAAAGAGAAAACCAAAAATGAAAAAAACAGGTCATCATAAATAACACGATTGTGTGCAATACTATTTGCGGGCTGATTCGTTTTGCAACATCTACTTTAAATCATAAATTCTTGAAAGGTTAGTCCTACTTTAAAGCCAAAAATATATCTCTCTGCTAAAAGGAATTTGCTTGTTATAATTCTCATTTTTTATATATAACAAAGGAAAAAAAATACTGTGTATTACATCGAAATTACGTTTGATATAAAACCAACTTTTACGGAGAGTAAAATGATAATAATAATAATAAAAGAACTAGGAAAAAATAATCATTATGATGATCTTAGTGATAGTGTAAATGAGAACAATACTATCATATTGGGAATGATGATATTATCACTATTACTACTACTACTACTACTACTACTAGTAATGACATGAGGGAAAAAGTAATGATTCTAGTCTACAATACAAAATAATCCACAATAGATTAACTGATGAATGAGAAAAGCACTCAACAAAAAAAAAAATTGAGTTAAAAGCAACCGAAACATTAATATTACACTCCGTATTCCGTTCATATCGTAAATATATTCAACCTTAAAACGATCCCCGAATTAAATCATCCAAGAATAAAATGAAATCAAACCCGCCAAGCGCAAGGGCACAAGAACAAGCAAGAAACAAGAAATAAGTTGAATTAAGTCGGAGCGCAAGTCATAATTCTAAGTCTCCCAACAATAAAAGAGATGGTGCGACGACGTCCGTTTTCTTTGATACACTATATTTATTTCCGGGGCAGTTTTCTATAGAGTGCGGTGTATTTAGTGATTTATAGAACTTTGTAAACGTGTATTGGGGTTATAATGAACATTTGAAGTGTAGAAAAAAATAAGTTGTTTTACATTTACGATGAAAAATTGAAAAAAATGATCCGTTTTCTATGAAGAGGTAGATGGCCTGAGTAATGGTGGATTTGGAGTCAATAATATGACATTGATTACGGTCTTTGCTTTGTTGCGGGAAGAGGAAATATTTAAGAGTATATTGGCAGCTCATAACAAAGGCAATTTATGAAGACGTATTGAGTGAAATGCAGTAAATCAATTCAAAACAAAATGAAAACTTATTCAGTGTAATGGCTACTCTTCAGTATCAGTAAAGAACATCGAGAAATTACATCCATAACTACCATGAGTAAATTAATTATTTAATTCTTAGGTTCGTTCATTAATTATAGTGTTTACTTGATTTAGAAATAATTACTTTAACTTATGCAAACGGAAATCCCACACAATATTGATTTATGAGCCTACACAAGGTCACCAAAGCAAGACGAATTCTTTTTTCTTTCTTATACAATAGAAAATAATAGAAAATCTTATATATACATAACGCTATGTTAGCTCTATATTCTTTTTTGTCACTAGCATTTTTGAAATTGTATGACA
>NC_091583.1:15732400-15734900 GCF_042767895.1 Penaeus vannamei | reverse complement strand
CTCGTCCTCCTCCTCCTCCTTCTTCTTCGTCTTCTATCACTGCTATCTACTCCTCCTCCTCCTTCTTCTTTTTTTCCTTCTTCATCTCTTTATTCCTCCTCTTGCTTCGCTGAGATAGATGAAGGTCTCAAGAGGGTGTTTCGTAATAAGTTACTTCCTTTGTATGCTTTGAGGTCTGTTCCACGTCGGTAACTTTCCTTGGTAGTGAATGTATTATGTGTATGAAAAGTGTTCTCTCCCGGATTGGCAAGTTCAGGGACGAGATCGATAGACTGGAAGCTGCAGAAACGAGGAGATGCAGACGTACTTCCCATACATCACTTACACATGCATATTAGACAGATGCACAGATGTAGAGGCAGATAAATGCACAGATAGGCAGATGAGCGGAGACGGAGAGGCAGATAGCGCGGGGTCCCTTCACCCTCTTTCGCCATCACACATTCACAATAATCCCCGCGGCGGCACCATATCGCATCATCCATCGGGTCGGGGGTTCGGCATCACCGCTCGGGACGCCACTCTATCGGATTTAGCCGGCGTCCACTCGCGGTTGCCAGATTATAAGTCCGTCCCCGCCATAATGGACACCGAGAAGAACCCCCCACATGGAGAAGGAAGGGGACAACCGCCCCTTCGACGCTAGGGCTCGGAGTCTCATTGGGGAACAAGGGGAATGCCGTCCTTCGGGAGGGGTTGTGGGAGAGCCTTATCTCGCAGCGCATCTGAAGAATCCAGTAATCGTAGGATTCGTCAAGGTTGCGTCCCCTTATTGTCGTGGTCTTGCCGGAGCTGCCCCGGACGCGACCTGCGAACTGGAATTATGCATCGCGGAACCATTCATAAAAAAAGGGACTGACAAGGAGGTGCAGTTAGGACTCTCCTTGCTCCGACCGCGTGATAAATCAAGGGGAGACTCCGCTGTATCATTACTCGGGGAAAATTACAACGATGCCTGTTATGCACACGACGGTCAGTGCATACGGGAAGCGAGATAGGGCGAGCGGGGAGGCGGGAGATAGGGGGGAAGGAAAGGGGAGATAGGAGAGGGAGAGAGAGGAGATGCAGGGAGGGAAGGATCGAGAGGGGAGGAAGGAAAGGGAGGGGAGTAAGGGGTGATAAGAAAGAGGAGAGGGAGAGAGGGAAGGACCGAAAGGAGAGAGGGAAGGATCAAGAGAAGTGAGGGAATAGAGGAAAGGGAAAGAAGAAGATAGGGAAGGGCCAAGAGGAGAGAACCAAAGACCGAGAGCAAAGAGAGACGAACCGAAAGGGGAGAAGGAGAGGAGCGAGAGGGGAGAGGGAGAGAAACGAGAAGGGAGATATATGAACCGAAAGGGGGCAGAGAAACGGAGAAAGGGGGAGAGAGAGAGACCGAAAAGGGGAGGAAGACCGATCGAGGCGAAAGGAAGATACGACTCAATGCACCCAAGCGAAGAGGAATCACAAGAAGAGAAAAAGGAAGAGGCATAGCAGAGAATATAGGAGGGTTGTGAGGCGAATAAAAGGACACAGCAAAGGAGGAAGAAGGGCGAGGAAAAGGGGGTAGCGGAGGACATAAGGGATAGACCGAAAGAAGGAAGGTGGGGAGGGGGAAGAGGGAAGAGGAGAGAGGGAATGAGAAAGGAATGGTCTGTTGATGTCTTCTGTGGCGGGGAAAGGACACCAGAAGGGAAGGGTGGGAGACGTCAGGGGTGGTGTGTGCGCACTCATTTAAACAACCCTGGGAAGAGTGGCAGCCTCTCACCCTCGAGGATGCGACGGGCGGGTATCAGGGGAAGGGATGTGACTCAGGGGGAAGGGGTCTTTGGGGTCCTGGGGTCCTGGGGTCTTGGGTGTTAGGATTTGGGGTCCTGGGGTCTGGGGTCTGGGGTGTTAAGGTCTGGGGTCGTAGAAACTTGGGGTCTTAAAATCTTGGTAACTTGGAGTTTCAGGGTCTTTGGGTCTTTAGGGTCCTAGGTCCTTGGGTCAGGGGACGTAGAAGCTTGGGGTCTTAAAATCTTAGGGACTTGGAGTCTTAGGGTCTGAGATATGGAAATTTTAGGGCCGTAGGAACTTGGGGTCTTAGGGTCTTGGGGGTCCTGGGTATCTAGGGTTCTGAAGGCCTTAAGCTCTTGGGGTCTTAGGCTCTTGGAACTTGAGGTCTAGAACGTATGGGGTTCTGATATCTCGGATTTTGGAGTCTTGAGTTTGGGGTCCGGGGTTTGGGGTCCTGCGGTCTGGGGTCTTGGGATCTTGGGGGGGGGGGGACGAGGAACTTCACACGCTTACTATAGTCGAAGGATAATGCAATCAGGTTTACTTCAAGTTTTGAATTATTTGTTATCGTTCAGCTCCGTGCACGTGCAGACCTACACGTTGTGGTGCATAGGGAGTGAACGATATAAAAAAGAAAAATGGAAAGAATGGTGATGGTAAGAAGGGAAGAAGGAGAGGAAGAGAATGAAGAAGAGGAGATGTGATGAAAAGATGAAGAGGGGAGTGATGAAGGCTAAAGAAGAAG
>NC_091583.1:15722400-15724900 GCF_042767895.1 Penaeus vannamei | reverse complement strand
AGAAATTACAACAAATGACAACTAAATCAACAACAGCAAGGCACCAAACGCTCCAATTCTAACGCTTTAAAAGACACTAAAACAACAACGATTGATAAGAAAACAAGCCAATAAGACACCAAAACATAAATATTTCAGTAAACCTCACTAACAAACGACAACTTAGAACAACAACTTAAAAAGACAACTTAGAACGACAACTTATAACTTATAACAACTAAAAACGACAATTTAAAACAACAATTTAGAACGACAACTTAGAACGACAACTAAAAACGACAACTTAAAACAACAATTTAGAACGACAACTTAGAACGACAACTAAAAACGACAACTAAAAACTACAACTTAAAACTACAACTTAGAACAACTTAAAACGACAACTCAAAACGACAACCAACACGACACCAGACACTAAAACAGCGACACGAGGACATCGCCAACATCAACGCCATCGACTTGCAAGTGTGTTAAGTTGGGCCAAGTTCATTACAGCTTGTGAAAGGCGTCGCCCTCAACTTGCCAGCGACAACACGGTCCGGGAGATTAATCAGAGCGAGAGAAACCCCCAGAGGAATAAAGATAAAAAAGAATAAAGACGAGGGAATAGGAGGAAGGGAGGTGGAGGGGGGAAGGAAGGAAGGGGAGGGGGGGGGAGAGGAGAGGAAGGGGAAAAAAAGAAGGAGGAGGAAGAGGAGGGAAGATAAATGGCAAGGGAGAGAGACAGAGGTTTCAGAATGACCATCGATCCACGAATTGTCAAAAAAAAAACAAAGAGGGGGGGAGGGAGGGAGAGGAAGAGGAAGGGGAGGGGGTTGAAGGGTGGATTGGGGATTGGGGAAGGGAGGTACTGTCGGTTGCTCCTGTGATCTCCGTCTTCTTCTTCTATTTCTCTATTAGTCACTCTCTCTCTCTCTATCTACCTATCTATCTATTTATTTATCCCTTTCTATCTCTTTATCTATCCATCTACGTCTATCTCTATCCCTGTCTATCACCCTCAACTTCTCTACCTCTCCATCCCTCTCTCTTACTCCCCCTCCTTCCCCCTCACTCTCTTTCTTCCTCTCTCTCCCTCTTCCAATCCACTTTTCTCCCTCCTCCTATCCTTCACTCTCTATCTCCCTCTTCTAATCCCTCTTCTCCCCACTTCCTCTCCCTCTACCTCTTTCTCCCTTTCCCTTTCTCTCTCTTTCCCCCTCTCTCTCTCTCCATCTCCCTCTCCATCTCCCTCTCCGTTTAAATCTGAGAGGAAGCCAAAGACGAAGAGCGGACGATGGACAAGAGAAGAAAGATGATAAATTGTGCGAAGGAGACCGAGAACAACAGGGGAAAACGATGGATTCCGCTGATGAATATAAAACAGAAAGAAAACGTATGATGTAAGAGGAACCGGAGAGAGAGAGAGAGAGAGGGAGAGAGAGAGAGAGAGAGAGAGAGAGAGAGAGAGAGAGAGAGAGAGAGAGAGAGAGAGAGAGAGAGAGAGAGAGAGAGAGAGAGAGAGAGAGGAGAGAGGGAGGGAGGGAGGGAGGGAGGGAGGGAGGGAGGAGAGAGAGAGAGAGAAAGAGAGAGAGAGAGAGAGAGAGAGAGAGAGAGAGACAGAGACAGAGAGAGAGAGAGCGAGACAGAGAGAAAGAGAAAGAGAGAGAGAGAGAGAGAGAGAGAAAGAGGCAGAAAGAGAGCAGAGAGAGAAAAAAAGGCAGATAGATAGATAGGATAGATCGATAGATAGAGAGAGAGAGAGAGAGAGAGAGAGAGAGAGAGAGAGAGAGAGAGAGAGAGAGAGAGAGAGAGAGAGAGAGAGAGAGAGAGAGAGAGAGAGAGAGAGAAAGGTTGATAGATAGATAGATAAATAGATTTGGAGAGAAAGAGAGAGAGAGAGAGTGAGAGAGAGAGAGAGAGAGAGAGAGAGAGAGAGAGAACGTTGAAAGAGAGGATAATGAAAAGAAGCAGACAAAGGAGGAAGAGTAAACGGGAGAGAGGAAGGAGACGCAGGAGAGAGAGCAAAAGGAAGAGACAATAATGGAAGCAATAGAATGAAGATGTAAGAGAGAGAGAGAGTAAAAGAAAAAGAAAAAGACGATGGTAAATGAGTAAAGGATTCGTAAAGAGAATTAAAGAAAGAAAGATGAGGAAAATGCGTAAAGCAGAGCAAAAGGATGGAAGTAAAGAGAAAAACAATAAAAAAGTAAACAAGAAGGGGAAGGAAATGCAGATTGAATAAAAGAAAAAATAGCTAAGACAGTATAGGAGAAGAAAGATGAGAAAGGTTAGGAAGAAAATGAAATAGAGAAGAAAGAGCAAGAGGGGTAACGAAGAAGAGAAATTAAAAGATGTAAATAAAAGTGAAACGGAAAAGAGAGAGTAAAGGAGGAGAGAAGAAGAGATAGAGAAGATAGAAAGAAAAAATAGGAAAATAAAGATAGAGAGAGAGAAACAGATAGAAACAGAGAGAAAAAAGAGAAAGAAAAAGGAAAGAGAGAAAAAAAACACAAACACC
>NC_091583.1:15714900-15717400 GCF_042767895.1 Penaeus vannamei | reverse complement strand
GTCCAGAACCTAACCATTTCTGCATTATGAGAGATCCTTAATGGTATACAATTTGGACAGGTGGTCGTGGGATTGTGGTCGCAAACTGGAGTACCCTGGGTATTCATTTTGGTACTTTATGTTGCTGCAACACGCAGCTACTACTAGGATACATCCCCTCTCTGATTCTCGTTCTTTTTCTATCTCCCTTTCTTCTTCTCTTCTTCATTTTTCCGTATTTTCTTCCTTCTTTCTCTTTCCCTCTATCTTCCTCCTTCTTTCCTTTAGCTACTATCATTCCCTCCCATCCTCTATTTCTTCCTCCCTTTCCTCTCTCTCCTTCGTTCATTCCTTCCCTTTCCTCTCTCTCCTTCGTTCTTTCCCTCCATCCTCCTCCTCCTCCCTCTTTGTTCTCTCTCCATCTCCCTCCCTTTCTCCTCTTCACTCCTCCCATCACTAACTAACCCCGTCCCCCTCCCTCCCCTTCCACTCCACCCCTTAACCCACACCCTTCCTCCCACCCCCACCCCCACCCTCCACCCTTTTCCTCCCCACTCCCCAATTCCCCCCTTCCCACCAACCCCCCTTCCTCCCACCCTCACCCCCAACCCCTGTCATGTCAACCGTCACTCAACTCGAGTCCTTATAACTTTACTTTATTGGTGTAACGTGAATGAGTTATCACTTAAGTGGAGAAGATGACGGTATTCAGTTACCGCCGCTTAAGGGGAGAGAATCCGTTGTGAGGATTCAAAAGGAGTTTATTTATGGCTTTTGGTTATGGAAACAGTGTTGGTAAGGATAAGGATGATGGTGATATTGATGTCTGTGATAGTGCTGTTAATGACAATGATGACGGTGATAGTACTGTTAATGACAATGATTATGATGATGATAAAAAGGCAATGTTGATGATAAGAAAAAAAATAATGATGATAATGATGATAAGAAAAACATATGAAGAGGATAATGATGATAAGAAAGAAATATGAAGATGATAATGATGATAAGAAAAAAATATGATGATAATGATGATAAGAAGAAATAATTAATATCATAATGATGATAAGAAAAAATAATGAAGATAACAATGATGATCAAGATACATAGAATCATAAAAAAACGTAGACAGACAAACAGGCAATCAAACAAACAAAAAAACAGACAAACAAACAGTAAACGGGCAACTTAAGACCTCAAATAAACCCCTTAAGAATAAGCAAAAGAATATCTATCCATTTCCTCTCCGATTCAGATGACGCCCACGACGATTGGTGTCTCCGTGGGCGTGTCGGGAGGACAATACGATGCTGGGGAAGCGGAAGGGAGTATGGGATGGGGAAGGGGGAGGGAGAAGGGGGTAAGGGAAAGGGGGGAGAGGGAGGGGAATGAGGAGGGGGAGGGGAGAGGTGGTAAGGAAGGGGGAGGAGAGGGGGAGAGGGTGGAGGGAGGGGAGAAGGGGGGAAGGGGAAAGGGGGTAAGGAAGGAATAAGGGGAAGGGGAATGGGGGAGGGGGACTAGCAGGGAATGGAGAGGGGGTGGGGAATGGGGAGAGGGAATGGGGAGGGGAAGCTGAAAAAGGGAGAATGGGGAGGGGGAGGAGAACGTGGGGAAATGGATATGGGGAAGAGCAATGGGGAATGGGGAAGGGAAAGGGGTGGGGATATAGGAAAGGGGGAAGGGAAAGGGAGTAAGAGTATAGGGAAGCGTAAAAAGGAGGAGTGGATAAGGAAAGGGAAGGGGGTGTAGGACTGAAGGGAAAAGGGTGTTAGGGTAAGTGAGTAAGAGCCAAAGGGTGAAAGGTGAAAGGTGAAAAGGGAAGGGGTAATCGAATGGAAGGAGTAGGGGGAGGAGGAGGGGGGTGAAGTGAAGCGTTTAGGGAAAAGGGTGAAGAGTGATGGGGTGAATGGGTAGGGGACAGGGAGAGTTGTGGGGGGTGAAAGGTTTAGTGAGAAGGGTGATGGGGTGAATGAGTAGGGAAAAGGGAAAAAGGGAGGCGGGTAAAGGGTTGATGGGAAAAAAGAAGGAATGAGATGAAGTGAAATAGAAAGTGAGAAAAAGGCACTGGAGTAAAATACTGAAGTGGAAAGGGGGGAAGGAGGGGGGAGAAGGAAGGAGAGGGAAGGGAGAGAGAATACGATAGGAACTAAAAAGGTGAAGGAGAAGGAGAAGGAGAGAGAGTGAAGGGAGAAAGAATGCGATAGGAACTAAAAAGGCGAAGGAGAGAGAGGGAAGGGAGAAAGAATGCGATAGGAACCGAAGAGATGTAGGACAGGGAGAGGGAGGAGGAGGGAAGGGAGAGAGAATATGATAGGAACCGAAAAAGTGAAGGAAAGGGAGAAGGAGGGAGAGGGAAGAGAGAGAGAATGCGATAGGAACTAAAGAGGGTGAAGGAGAGGGAGAGAGGGAGGAAGAGGGAAGGGAGAAATAATGCGATAGGAACCGAAGAGATGAAAGAGAGGGAGAAGGAGGGAGAAGGAAAGGGCGAGAGAATGCGATAGGAACCGAAGAGATGAAAGAG
>NC_091583.1:15694900-15707400 GCF_042767895.1 Penaeus vannamei | reverse complement strand
AACCCCTACCCCCCCCCCCCCTTTTTCCCACACAACCATTTCCCGATCGACTTTATTGTTGAAGCGGCACAAAAGGGCAACATTACAGCCGTCAATGACAATCTATTACACTTCGATCACCTTATTGGCAAAAGCCTCAAGTGACAACAGTCCGCGACAAAGTTATAAGGTTCATTTTCTCTGTTCTGCTGGAGTTGGTTTTGGGGAAAGAAAATTGTTCGGGTTTTGGGGCTTTGGCGATTTTTTTTATTTGTGTATCTATTTATTCATCGATTTTTCCCCCTTTCTTTCTGTTTTTTTTCGTTTTTTTTTGTATTTTCCTTTTCTTTTCTTTACTTTTCTTTTGAAGTATCCGCCATTGTCTCTTGCACTCTGAAACGTGTGAGTATGTTTGTGTGTATCTGTATGTGTTTGTCTGTGAGCCTACATGCATCATAATACAAAAAATACATAAAAAATCACAATCATATTAAAAAAAAAAAAAAAAAAAAAGAAAAAGAAAGAAAGAAGAAAAAAAAACACACCACCTTCACCAATAACTTTCCCACAGATATTTCTTCCATCACAAGTTTTCGAGTCTTTTCTTGCATCCCAACTTCTTAATAATTTCACAATTTCCCCTGGACTGTCTCCCAGTCCGTGTCTGCTTTTTACTTGACGGAATCCGAAGGCCCTGGAACTTCCCGTCCGGCGGTCCAGAAGCAATAAATCATACGCCGGTTCCGAGACGCCCCTGGCATCCCAAAAAGCCCGAAAATGTATACAAGGGAGAAAGAACGACGTCCCGGAGGCTGTGATTTGCCTTATGCGTTTAGACTGACTGATGCGCAAGGGGCTTTAAGGGCTTCGGGCTTCGGAAGGCTTCGGAAGGCTTGCGTCTTTCTGGGCTCTCGGGGTTGTCTTATTTATTTTATTTTATTATTATTATTATTTTTTTTTTTTTTTCGTTTCTTGGGGATTCCGGGCTTCTTCTTTTTTAAGATGTAGGCTTCTGGTTCTCGTTTTTTTTTCATTCATTGAGGCTTTTTTATCTTTTTTTTGTGGGTTTCTTTTCCTGGTTCTCGATGTTTTTGTTGTTGTTGTTTATTGAGGCTTCCGGGCTTTTTTATACGTAGGCTTCCGTTTTTTTTCTTTTCTTTATTTAGGAGGAGTCATCTTTTTGATGAAAGAAGGGTATTAGCGAATGAAGAAGGAAAGGAGGACGAGAAAAATATCGAAGTCGTGCAGGAATATGTAGAGAAAATGCAAAAAAAAAAAAAAAAAAAAAAAAAAAGTATAGCGGAGAGAGAGAGAGAGAGAGAGAGAGAGAGAGAGAGAGAGAGAGAGAGAGAGAGAGAGAGAGAGAGAGAGAGAGAGAGAGAGAGAGAGAGAGAGAAATTGACGCGTCGGCATTTGGAAACGAGAATGAATTCTTTTAAGGCATATAAGGGGAAAGAAAGGGGAGGCAGAGACAGAATACCAGTAGAAACAGGAGAGGACCAGAAAGGGTAAGTGAGACAGAGAGAAGAATAGGGGAAAAACGGAGGAGGAAAAGAAGGATAAAGAGGGAAATAGGGGAAAACGAAAGAGAGAAATAGGGAAAGACGAAGGAGGAAAAGACAGATAAAGAGGGGAGTAGAGGAAGTCGGAGAAGGGAAATGAGGGGGTTAGAAGAAGAGAACCAAAAAAGGGAAGAAACGAAGAGAGCTAAAAAGAAGAGGATATGAAGAGGGGATCAGGAAAAGACATAGCATGGAAAAAGAGGGTTAAAGAGGGGAGGTGGCGAAGAGGGGAAAGGAGGGAGAGGGGATGCGTGGGTTATTGCTATTCAGCGACACTAAACCCATTTCGGCGGCCCAGTTTACAAATGATGGCGGACCAAGTAATGCTTTGTTTGGGATCTCACTGATGGGATTAGACCAATCTTCGCTCTTTTATTGGGGACCTCGGGATCGGCGCCCCCACGCCACCCCACTTTTTTTTTTTTTTTTTTTTTTTTTGCTTCCTTTATTGCTTTTAAATCGGAGGGGGGGGGAGGGGGAGGTGGCTCGTCCGTGCCTGGAGGAAGAAGGCGCTTCTTGATTTTTTTTTTTTTTCGTTTTATCTTTCCATCTCTTTCTTGTTGTTGTTATTGTTTTGTCTTACGTTTTACTTGATCTTCTTGTTCTTCTTCTTTTTCCCTTTTTCCTTTTTCGGAGATACAAAAATGCTTAATATTATTAATATTATTTTCTTTTCCTTTTCCTTTTCATTCATAATTGAGAATACTGAAAACATCTAAAACAAAAAAAAAATATATAGTGATTTTATAGATAGATAGATTAATAGAATAAGAGAGAGAGAGAGAGAGAGAGAGAGAGAGAGAGAGAGAGAGAGAGAGAAAGAAAGAAAGAAAGAAAGAAAGAAAGAAAGAAAGAAAGAAAGAAAGAAAGAAAGAAAGAAAGAAAGAAAGAAAGAAAGAAAGAAAGATAGAAAGAAAGAAAGAGAGAGAGAGAAGGATAAGCGAGAAAGAGGCTGACGGGGAGACAAAGAGGATAGGAAGGAGTTATGAGGAGCAGGGGAAGATGAGAGGGAGAGGGAGAGACCAAGTAAGAGAGAGGGAGAGAACGAGTAAGAGAATGAGAGAGCGAGTTAGAGAGGGAGAGAGGGAGAGAACGAGTTAGAGAGAGAGAGAGGGAGAGAGTTAGATAAGTAGGGAGAGATAGAGAGAACGAGTAAGAGAGGGATAGACCAAGTAAGAGAGAGGGAGAGAATGAGAGAGCGAGTTACCGAGGGAGAGAGGGGAAAGAGGAGCAGAAGAGAGTAAGAGAGTAGGGGTGATGGCGAAGGGGAGGGGGATAGGAAAAAGTGAAATATCTAGCCGATATTCATAACCAGGGCGGCACTTGGGACACCAGAGGGCCACGAGGACGGAGGAAGTGCCAGTCCTTCTGGCATCCTCGTCATATTAAGGAGCTCATGAGGGAACATCCGGGATTTATGGAGCTTCAGTACTTGTAATAAGAAAGGATAGGAATGCAGGAGCTTTTTTTTTTTTTTTTTTTTTGGCCTCGGAAGAATGCTGGGGTCATGTGTGGATTGTTTATTGTTTATTGCGGTTGTTATATATGTATATGTTATATATTATCTCCCTTTCTTTCTTTCTGTCTGATTCTCTGTCTTTCTCTCTTTCTCCTTCATTTTCTCTCTCTCTCTCTCTCTCTCTCTCTCTCTCTCTCTCTCTCTCTCTCTCTCTCTCTCTCTCTCTCTCTCTCTCTCTCTCTCCCTCTCTCTCCCTCTCTCTCTCCCTCTCTCTCCCTCTCTCTCTCTCTTTCTAATCCTTCACTCACTCCATCTATCTATTCATCTTTCTAAATATCTCTTTATCCATCTCTCTCACTCTTTCCTTTTCTTTGCATTTTTTCACATATGGGTTAGCTTGTTCCTTTTATTAGGAGTAGGAATTGTGTTCTAAGGAATGCCCAAGGACGGCATTTTTTCATTTCTGTTATTTATTATCATTATTACCATCGTTATCATTATCATTATTCTTAATATTCTCCTTATTATCTTTATAATTGTTTTCATTATTTCTAATATCATAATCATCATTATTATTATTATTATCATTATCATTACCATTATTATTATCATGATTATTATCATTATCATTATCATTATCATTATTATCATTAATATTATCATCTTCATTATTATTATTATTATTTTTATTATTATTATCATCATTATCAATATTATTATAATTATTGCTATTATTTGTATTATCATATTGATATAGATTCGCTTCACTATTGCCAATTACTTATTTCAATTTCACTATAATCATCAAAGATCGCAACACAAACACAAAAGAAATACAGAAAGATAAAAAGAGAGGAAAGAAGAAAAGAAAGAGATAAAGAAAAGAAAGAAAGATAGAAAAAAGAGATAAAGATAAGTAAAGAAAGAAAGAGAGAAAGGGAAGGAAAGAGACAAAAGAACGAAAGAAAGGGAAAATGTAGAAAGAGAGAAAGAAGAGAAAAAAGAAAAAGAAAGAAATATACCTCACTGTCCGAGATGAGTCGATAGACGAAAACGATCCAGAAAAGGAAGGGAAAAAATAAATAAATAAAATAAACAAAGAGAGAGAGACAGAGAGAGAGAGAGAAAATGGCGACCGATAAGTTAGCCAATTACCTTCTCCAGATAAACTTGTTTGCAACCTTTAATGGACCTTTTCCTACGCCCACGCTACAATGGGCGTTGATTGAAGCTTCTCTTTACACTTGTTAGTAATGGTTACATATGGGCGTGGTTATTGCGTTAATATTAGCCATTAACTTGACTTCGAATTGTTAGTAAAAAGGATTTCGATAATGTTATAAATGGGACTTGCTATTCGATTACCGGCTGCCGTCGTTTATCCGGACACTAATGACGGTGCCAATTAAAGTCGTCACGAATGCCAAGTGCCACGCCAAGGGGTCGGTGACACTCGGGGCAAAAATATGTATGTATATTTATGATGTACAGCACATAACAAGGCTATACATTAATTCTCTTGGCTAACGTATCAACGGCAGTCCCCTTTTTCTTCCCCTCCCCCTTCCCTCCTTATTCCCCTCAACCCCATCCCTTCCCTCCTCTTTCCCCTCAACCCCAACCCTCCTCTAACCCCCACTCCTTCCTTCCCCCTCTTCCCCCTCAACCCCCAACCCTCTTCTAACTCCCCCATCCCTTCCCTCCCCCCCTTCCCCTCAACTCCAATCCTCCTCTAACTCCCCCATCCCTTCCCCTCCTCCTTCCCCCCTCAAACTCAACAACCCTCCTCCAACCCCCCCACTCCTCTTCCCTCCTCCAAACCCCCATCCCTTCCCCTCCTCCAATCCCCCTCCCCCCCTTCCCTCCTCCTTCCCCCTCAAACTCCAACCCTCCTCCAACCCCCCAATTCCCCCTTCCCTTCTTCTTCCCCTCAACCCCAACCCTCCTCCAATCCCCCCCTCCCCCCCCTTCACCTCAACCACAATCCTCCCCCTTCTCCCCTCAACCCCAACCCTCCTCCTCCAATCCCCCTCCCCCCCTTCACCTCAACCACAACCCTCCTCTCAACCCCCCACCCCCCATCCTTTCTTCCCTCCCTCCCTTCCCCTCAACCCCAACCCCCCTCCAGCCCCCCACCCCCCTGTAATTACCTCCAGAGACCCCCTAAAAGTAACCCCGCGAACTAAAGAAAAATTCGTGGAAAGTTGTGGGTTGGACGGATCCGGGGTAAAATTGGGCTGTCACTCGCAGCCGCTCGGCCTGACATGTCTGGACATGTCGGCCCGCCTGCCGCCACCCTGGTTGTCATGGTTACCAGTCTCTACACTGTTGCCACACTCGAGGCTTCTCCTCTCTCGTACTTTTTGAGGGAAACGGTGCTAAAAAGCTTAACCGTGCGAGGTCAAAATGGCTTCTGGAGTTGGCAGTATGTTTTTTGAAATTCGTGCTCGCCGTTCTTTGTCGAAGTGTCTTAGAGCGCGAAAGAGAAACGGAAGAAAGAGGATATAATATTGATAAACACTGAGAGCATAATCTTGGAATCCCCGAAGGAAAGCGAGAAAGACATACACCCCCGATAGAACACAACAGAGGCGAGAAACACTCACTCAAAACTCTCCCCAAAATAAGAACGTTCTCACTCAACATTCAATTTTCAAAAATATATCCGAAACTTAGTTACAGAAAGAATTTAAAAAAAAGGAAAAAAAATCCTTAAAGGTTGGCAATAACGCATCTCCTTCTTTCTTCTCTCCTGCAACGTGCCAACTATTTCGCCTCAAACTCCGACCCGCCAATAAAAATTAGCCACGAAAATTTGCAGCAAACTGATTGGCTATTTCAATCTGCTTCTCAACCGACCTCTGATAACCGGCGAAGTTTCTGATCGACGTGCAACTGACGCATTGGCGAGCGAGACAAAGGATATTAATTACTTGTGAGGATTTTTTTTGTTTTAAGAAATTGTAAGACATTTTTGGATTAATTGAAGATGGTTTGTTATATGTTTGTGTTGTTTTTGGTATATCATTGGGATTGTGAGGTAGATATGTTGGGTACGTTAAATATAGAATATGAAAATGAGACAGAGACATAGAGAAAGAGAAAGAGAGAGAGAGAGAGAGAGAGAGAGAAGAAAGAGAAAGAAAAGGAGCGAGAAGGAGAGAAAGATAAAACAACAACACACACACCGAGGCACTCAAAAATAAACACAGAATCAAACAAACAAACAGAAATGCAAAATAAACCAATAAATAAGGAGAACCAAACGCCGAAGGAAAGTGGAAAGAAAAACAAGAAGTCGCCATCATCATCTGTGACTTCGCTTCGACCGTAAAAGCCTCTGACTTAGGGGGAAGCCTTTCTCTTTTGGCGGGGGGGGGGGGGGGGGCTGCGAGGAAATGAGAGTCCTTAATTGACTCTCTCTCTCTCCGTCTTTCTTTCTCTCTGTTTCCGATTGTCTGTCTGTCTGTCTCTCTCTCTCTCTCTCTCTCTGCCTTTCTCTCTCTCTCTCTCTCTCTCCTCTCTGTCTGTGTCTGTCTGTCTCTCTGTCTGTCTCTCTCTCTCTCTCTCTCTCTCTCTCTCTCTCTCTCTCTCTCTCGCTCTCTCTCTCTGTTTCTCTCTCTCTCTCTCTCTCTCTCTCTCTCTCTCTCTCTCCCCCTGTCTCTATCTCTCTCACCCTATTTCTGTTTTTTCTATAGTTTCATGATTACTATTATCATTATTATCATACGTAACTGATTTATATGAATAGTGATGAAAATGATTGACAATAAAAACACTAAAAGTAATTGCTATCACCATCTTTATTTTTACAATTTTAGTAATGTAATGATCTTTCTCTCTCTCTCACACGCACACACACGCACACACACATACATAAACACACCTACACAAAATCTCCCACGACATTACATTACGAAATAAAGACACCAAGTCATACCAGCTTTTACGATATGAAAACAAATAGGCCTATAAAAACGGACAATTTAAGAAAAAAAAATCCCAAAATCCGAAATTCAAATAGGCCTATAAAAAAGAATTTAAGAAGAAAGAAAAAAACAAAAATCCCAAAATCCAAAATTCAAATAGGCCTATAAAAAATTTAAGAGAAAAAAAACAAAAATCTCAAAATCCAAAATTCAAATAGGCCTATAAGAAAAAAAAAAAAGAATTTAAGAAGAAAAAAAAATCACAAAATCCAAAATTCAAATAGGCCTATAAAAAAGACAATTTAAGAAGAAAGAAAAAAACAAAAATCCCAAAACCCAAAATTCAAATAGGCCTATATAAAACAAATCTAAGAAGAAAGAAAAAAAAAATCCCCAAAATCCAAAATTCAAAATACGTTTCCTTTTTCTCTATCCTTAACCAGTCACCACGAGGCCTACTCTGGTACGCAAATGTGATGGGTCTGAAAAGCCACGTGTTTATGGAGGTCTTAAGTGATGGTTTGTTTTGGACTGTGTTTTGAATGCGGAAGATGGGTGACTTGGGTTATTTTCTCGGAGAATTATGCTGTTTGGTGGGAATGGGGTTGTATCATTTTCATAATTATTATGTGTGTAGTTATCATATTTATACTTACAGTTATGATATATTCTGGTATGATAATTATGTTTATATTCGTAATTGTTATATATGTAGTTATTTCATTTATAGTTGTAATGATATACGTAGTTATGATGATCATATTTATTTTCGTAATTACTATATAGGCAATCATATCTATAGTTATAGTTATTATGATTATATCTATATGCGGTATTATTATTGTAGTTATAGTTGCTATATTTATTGTTATCATATCATGTAATCATAGTCATGGTGAATCTGTGTATGTATAGATAGATAGATAGATAGATAGATAGATAGATAGATAGATAGATAGATAGATAGATAGATAGATAGATAGATAGATAGATAGATAGATAGATAGATAGATAGATAGATAAATAGATAGATAGATAGATAGGTAGGTAGGTAGATAGATAGATAGATAGATAGATAGATGAATACATTTATTTATCTATTTATCTATTTATTCATTCATTTATTTTTAAACTGCGACAGAGCTTTTCGAAAAAGTCTCCTTTGCTTGTGACTTTATAGTATGTTTCCTTTCACGCGCTTTTGAGGGGATATGATCATATAAGCCAGTAAAACCGACCATTTCTCTCTATCTTCCTTTCCCCTCTTCCCCTCCCCCTCTCTCCCCTTGAAGCGCTGATCCCCGTAAGAATCCTAGCGTAACATCCTTCCACTTCCTCCCCTCGTGTGCCTGAGACCATAATCCTGCAAGCAGTCCCTCTGGAAGAAAAATCTCTCCCCACCCTCCTTCCCTCCCTCTCCCCTTCCCCTCTCTCCCTCCCTTTCCCCTTCCCCTCTCCCTCCTTCCGTCCCGATTCCACTCTCCTCTCCCTCCCTACGGCCGGATTCTATTCTCCTCTTCCTTTCCCCTCTCCCTCCGTCTGCTTCCTCTCCCTCTGTCCCTCTTCCATTCCCCTCTCCCACCCTTTCCTCTTCTCCTCCCTCTCTCCGATTCTATTCCCTCTCCCTCCGTCTCCTCTACATCTCTTCTGAATCTTTCCTTTCCTTCCTCTCCTCCGTCTCCTCTACACCTTTCCTTGTCTCCTTCCTCCTCTCCGTCCCTCTCCCATTCCCCTATTTTCCTCCCTTCCCCCTTCTCCCCTCCGTCCGAATCCCATTCCCCTCTCCTCCTTACACCGCGCACTTCCTCTTTCTCTCTCCTCCGTCCCAATCCCATTCCCCTCTCCCTCCGTCTTCTTCCTCCCCTTTTCTCCATCCCTCTCCCCTCCGTCCGTTACTCTTCCCCCTCCCTCTCCCTCCGTTTCTCTTCCTCTCCCCTCTGTCCCTCTCTCCATTTCCACCCTTCCCTAGAGGGGGCCGCAGATCCCCGACTCTCCCCCGGGGGATGAGGCCACAACCGTGCGCAATATGGCTCTGTATCGCCGGTATTAGTTCAAATGGACGTCCGGGATTTGTCCTCAGCGGCTGGAACAAGAAAGGGGGTCGAGTAAAGACTATCATCCCTGACTCATCTTCGACTTATCCGTGACTCATCCTTGACTCATCGTCGATCCTATCCCGGCCTCCTGTTGACTGGCGCGACTCATCCACGCGTGAGAGCTTGACTTGCGTTCTCTCGTCCAAACAGGTAGACTGATGAGGGTGTTGCAATGCCAAGCGCCTTAGGGCAAAGCAATAAAACCTGTTGCACACCGCACTGGGTCCTCCTCTTGAGAATCCTTCAACAATAGCTCCTTACCTGCAGAGGCCACAGCATCCGTTCGTAAGGGCGAGGGAGCTGTCCCCGAGAGGCCAAGGAACGCACCGCAGACTCTCCAACGCACGCAAAAAAGCGTTTGCGGCTCTTAGCACAAGCTGTCCTCGGCCGCCACCCTCTCCTCGTCCCTCATAAAGCAAAGTCCCGCCGTTCTTTACACACTTCCTTCGAGGAATGACCAAGCGAGGGCCCGCCCCAACGTTCTTGCATAAATAGCTACTTCCTATGACGTTAAGGCCTCTTGTCGCCCTCTCTACAACACTACACAAGTTGCTTACGAGAATTCAAGACTGCCAGCTCGGGCTGCACTAATGTCCCACTCACCAACTCATTTTCACTTTCCCACTCAGCGCTCCAGATCTCTCGTTCGCTTGCCAGATTGTTTCGTCGACGCTGAGTCGCTTCCAGCGGCGAATCGGAGGTCTCTACGCCGATCTGACTCATCGTCGGAGGGTCCGAAGTGACTTATGACTCGAAGCATGACAAGTGTCGATAAGCCCGGAGGGAATCTTATCCCGAAAGCTCCCATAAAGCGAGTGCTTGAGAAGGAGAGTTGTGCGCGCGTGATCGCAGCTCAGACGCACAATTCCCACTATGGCGTCGCGAGCAGGCCGTGTTACTCAGAATGATTCATTGCATATTTTAACATACGAAATCATAGACCATTCTTTTACAGGGCCTGTCGAGGGAAGGATGATCCAGGAGGTGGAGACGCGGGCTGGGAAATTCTGTCTTCCCGTCCCCCCAAAAAGGACAAATATTGGAAACGAGGGAAGAGAGATGGCGCTGAGAGCACATGATCGATGGGACTTATTCAAACCCGTCTGATACGCGTCCGTACATATATGAAAAGTTCCCATAAACAATCGCTCGGCTTTAATATCATCGAACAGGGAGGCGAAACGCGCGGAATACATATATTTAAGGGGAAAATGATATATATCCATAACAGCGAAATTGCACTCGGAATAAAAACATTATCGCCCATGAAGTCATCGCGTTCAAAACACCCTTGAACAGTCGCAGGAGGAAGAGAGGGAGTTCGCAGCTGTATTAGAAAAGGGTCGGCGGCGTTAGGGTGGAGGGGGACGGGACCAGGAGGAAGGAAGGGAGGCGGCAGGGAGCCATAGGCGCAGGAGGCTTGATAGGGAGAGTAATAGGCTTGAGTCTCAAAGCAGGGGTGGGGTTTAAGGGGATAGGGGGGGGGGGGGAGGGGGAGGGAGATGAAGAGGGGAAAGGGAAGTGGAATAAAGAGAGGGAGAGAAGGGAGAGGAAGAAATGAGATGAAGAGGGAAAGGGGAAGGGAATAAGAGAGAGGGAGAAGGGGAGAGAAATGAGATGAAGAGGAAGAGGAGACGGGAGCGAAATGAAGAAGGAAAGGGAAGGAAATAAGAGAGGGAAAGGGAAGGGGATAAGAGAGAGAGAGAAGGAACGAATGAGTGAGAGGAGGAGACGGGAATGGATATGTACGGGAAAGGGAAGTAAGAAAGGAAGAGGGAAATGAGGAGATGAGGAAAGAGAGGATAAGGGAGGAAAAGAAAAAAGGGACGCAGGAAGAGAAGGGGACAAAGATAGAGAGGGAATGGAGGAAAATAACATATTTCAGGGGAGTCAAAGAGAAGAAAAAAATTCAAGTTTCGATTAGAAAGAAAAGAGACAGGAGGCAGTAATATGATATGAATGACCTTGAAAAAAATAACTAAAAAGAAAACAGTGGAAAAGGAAAGAGTTGGATGAATAGTAGAGAGAGAGAAAGAGTACCCGCTGATGAAAGGGGGTGAAAGGAAGACAAAAAAGAGGACTCAAAATAGACACATAGGCCTCATGCTGAGTGAGGCTGAGAGAAAAAAGAAGAAGAGAAGAGAAGAGGTGAAAGGCGCACGGAAAGGTCAAAGCGGTGAAGGGAAAAGGGGAAGCGAAAGAGAGAAGGGAAGAAAGAGATAGAAAAGGGAGAGGGGAATCCATCAAAAGAAAGGAAAGCGAGAGAGAGGCTAAGAGAAGCGGTAGGGTGGAGGACAAGGGAGAGAGAGAGAAAGACAGAAAGAGAGACAGACAGAGAGAGAGAGAAAGAGAGAAAGAGAGACATACAGACAGAGAGAGAGAGAGAAAGAGAGACAGACAGACAGAGACAGACAGAAAGAGAGACAGACAGACAAACACGGATGGACGGACAGACAGACCGAGAAAGACCCCAAAAAAGGAAAAAGAACGAGAGCGAGAGAGAGAAAAAAAGCAGAGCGAGAGAGAGAGACGAACATCCCCCTCCATCCCCCTTCCCCTCCCTCCCCCTTTCCTTCCTTCCCCCTTCTCCCCCCCCCACCTTCGGGCAACCCCCCATCCTCCTCTCTCCGCCTCCCTGCTCCCCTCACCCCCCCCCCCTAGACCCAGTTGTGCCTATGAACGGCTTTTTGATTTATGGGCGCATTCCACGATATATTTATACCCACTGGCTTGGATAACAGAAGGGGGGACGGCGAAAAATGCTCCCCGCTCGGAGATATTAATGAGCTAGATCCAGATTTTTCTCATGGATTTGTCTCGGGAAGAAAACGCAACAGAGAGGATGGGGTTTCAAAAAGAGGGGAAGGGGGGAGGGGAGGAGGAGAAGGGGGGAAGGGGAGGGAGAGAAGGGGGGAAGGAGGGAGGAGAAAGGGGAGGGAAAGGAGAGAAGGGGGAAGGGGGAAAAGGGAGGGAGAGAAGGGGGGAAGGGGAGGGAAAGGAGAGAAGGGAAAGGGAGTGGAGGGGAGGGGGAGAAGTGGGGAAGGGAGGGAGAGAGGGGGAGGGAAAGGAGGAGAGAAGGGGGGGAAGGGGAAAAGGAGGAGAGAAGGGGGAAAGGGGAGGGAGAAGGGGGTGGAAAGGAGAGAAGGGGGGAAGGGGGAAAGGGAGGGAGAGAAGGGGGAAGGGGGAAGGGGTAGAGGAGGGAGATAAGGTGGGAAGGGGGAAGGGGAGGGAGAGAAGGGGGAGGGGAGGGGGGGGGAGAGAAGGAGGAAGGGGGGGAAGGGAGAAGGGGGAGGGAGAGAAGGGGGAAGGGGGAAAGAGGGAGGGAGAGAAGAAGGGGGAAAGGGAGAGGAGAGAGAAAGGTGGGAAAGGGGGAAGGGGAGAGGGAGAGAAGGGGGGAAGAGGGGATATAACATAACGAACAGGGAGATGATAAAAGAAAGATGATCATACGTAGGAATAATGATGATTGATGTGG
>NC_091583.1:15684580-15687080 GCF_042767895.1 Penaeus vannamei | reverse complement strand
ATTACCAAGTGTCGCTGTACACACTAACCAACCAACCATCCCTCTATCCTTTTTTCCACCACCTCCCCATCCCTGTCCCTTCCCCTACCCCCTCTTCCCTTTTCTTATCCCCCTTCTCCCTCTCCTCCTCCTCCTCCCCTGTCCTACCCCCTCCCCTCCTCCTCCTCCACCGTCCCCTACCCCCTCCTTCCTCCTCCCCCATTCTACCCCCTCCCTCCTCCCACTTCCACACCCCCTCCCCATCTCCCCATTCTTATCCCTCCCTCTTACCTCCCTCCCTCCACCTTCCCCCCCTTCTCTTTTCTTTATCCCCTTTTCCCTTCCTCCTTCTCCTCCTCCTCCTCCCTTAGCCAACAAAGGAGTCAAACAAGTATCTTAGATAAATCATGGAAAACATATATCTATTTATTTCTCTCAGCTGTTTATGAAACGTTCTTTCCTTCCTTTTTACCCATCCTCTTCTCACTCTCTCTCTCTCTCTATCTCTCTCTCTCTCTCTCTATCTATCTATCTATCTGTCTGTCTATCTATCTCTCTCTCTCTCTCTCACTCTTCCATTCTCTCTCTCTCTCTCTCTCTCTCTCTCTCTCTCTCTCTCTCACCCTCTCCCACCCCTCCACTCTTCCCCTCCACCTCTCCCTCTCCCCTTTCCCTCTCTCTCCTTTTCTTTCTCCCTCCCTCCCTCTCTCTCTCCCTCTCCCCTCCCTCTCTCCCCAATTTCCCTCATGCCTATAGTCACGCTATACGGCATCAGCAGCAGGCCTACAGTAATGCATCATCAATTCTTTCGGCCATTAGATACTGGATATAAATTTTCTCTCCTAGTCAATTCTTTTTTTACTCGACGAATACATTCACGGTCGATGAGCTATGGTAGGTCATGGTGTTTGGTGCGAGTTATTGTTTTATCATAAACATTGTTGTTATTATTATTAGTTTTATAATCACTATCATTATCATCATAATTATCATTATTATCATTATCATTATCATTATTATCATTATCATTATTTCTATTAATACTATTGTTATCATAATTATTATTATTATTATTATCATTATTATTATTATTAGTAGTAGTAGTAGTAGTAGTAGTAGTAGTGTTATTATTATTATTACTATTATTATCATTATCATTATTATTATCGTCATTATCATTATCAATATTATCATTTTGATTATTACTGTCATCATTATTACTATTACTATTATTGCCATAATTACCAATAATAATAATAATGATAATATCAATAATAATAATAATAAAGATAATAATAATAATGATAATGATAATTAAAACAGTAATAATATTTATGATACTAATAGCAATAACTAATGATAAACACTAATGATAGTAATAATAATTTCCATAATAATGCTAATGATAAGGATACCATTGATACCAATGATGAAAATTATATTAATGATAATTAAGAAAACAAAGTGATGATAACGGTAATAATGATGATGATGATAAAGATTATGACAATGATAGTGATAATGATAATAATGGTAATAATGATAGTGTGGTAACGAGGATAATGGTGGTAATCATAGTAATAATAACAATTATAATATTAATGAACATTATGTCATAATGATGATAATAATAATACCATCATCATCAACAGCAACAATGATAATTATGATATTGACAATAATGATTATAATGATAATGACGGTAATAATAACAATAGTGATCATAATACCAACAAATAAAAACAAACAACACCCCTTCTAGTCTCACTCCATAATACATACGCAATATATAAAGACCACCCACCCCCACCCCACGTCCCCCTCCCCTCTCCCCCACCCTCCGCTACCACGCCTCTTTCCCACCCGCTACCCCCCTTTGCCCCGCCCCCTCCCACCCCCTCTGCCACGCCCCCTCTTCCCTCTCGACCCTCTTTAGATGAAGGTTATTCCGCGGAAGTTAAATCGTCTTTCCAAGATACATTACACTATAAACATAACGGTTACATGAATGAGAGACGACGGAGGACTGACACCAGCCCCTCCCCTCCCCCATCCCCACTACTTTGCCCCCTCCCCCCCCCCTTTGGCTGTTCCTCCCTACTGTCCTCCCCCTCCCCTCTTCCATCATCCCCCTACTTTGCCCCCACCCTTTGGCACCCTGTTCCTCCTCCTGCCCTCCCTTCCCTCTGGTCCTCCCTCCTGCCCTCCCTCCCTCTGGCTGTTCCTCCATCCCGCCCTCCCTCCCTCCTGCCGTTCCTCCCTCCTGCCCTCCCCTCCTCTGTTCCTCCCTCCTATCCTCCCTCCCTCCTGCCGTTCCTCCCACCTACCCTTCCCCCTTTATATCATTTTCTCGCTTATTGAGGAAGGGGGCAGAGGAGGGGGTGGGGTATATGGAGGGGTAAAAAGAAGTAAGTGGAAGTGGCTGAGGAGGAAGAAGAGGGGCAAGATAGGTAGGACAGAGAGAAAGAGAGAGAGAGAGAGAGAGAGAGAGAGAGAGAGAGAGAGAGAGATAGAGAGAGAG
>NC_091583.1:15662080-15669580 GCF_042767895.1 Penaeus vannamei | reverse complement strand
TTTACTTCTTTCTTTTTTTTTTTTTTTTTTTTTTTGTCTTTAATCACATTTATAGTCCAAAACATCTCTGGAACCGATACAATTCCAATAAAAAAACAGATATATGTAAAAAAAAGGAAAAGAAAAAGGAAGATATATATATATATATATATATATATATATATATATATATATATATATATATATCAAAACGTCTCCAAATCCTCCCGAGAGTCCGAGCCGAAGGACGGAGGCCCGAGCGCGAGGCACCGGCGACGCCTGGCGACCACATGATACTTCTGGCCGGGCTTTGTGGGCCCCGTCAGCCCGGGAGATTAGTCGTGTGATGCATGGGGCATGTTTTCATTTTCTTATATAGCAGTACTCCTACCCCGTCCCGTCTCCCTATCCCGCCCCATCCCATCCCTTGTCCGTTTTTTTTTTTCATTCTGTTTCATCCTCTCCTACCCATTTTTTTTTCTTATTCCGTTCCACCTTTCCCTGCCCCCTCTTCCACTCTGTTCCACTCTTCCTTGTCCATTTCTTCCTCCTGTTCCATCCCATTTTGTTCACTCTATTCCACTCTCCCCAACCCATTACTCCACACTCTTCCACCTTCACCTGACCCTTTTCCACCCTATTCCACTCTCCCTTAACCCTTTCCTCCCCCTATTCAACCTTCCCCTGCCTATTTCCCCATCCTATTCCACTTTCCCTTACCCATTACTCCACCTTATTCCACCCTCCCCTGCCCCTTTCTCCACCCTATTCCACTCTCCTTCACCCATTTCTCCACCCCTCCCCACCTCCTTCCCCCAACCCATTCCCTCCACCCCTCCCCCTCACATCACCCACTCCCTCCAACCCATTACATAGCAGGGAGAAGGGAAGATGAGGGGAGGAGGAAATTGGGGAGGAGGAGGGTAGTAGGAGGTGGGGAGGAGGGGAAGCCACGCTGGTGGACGCCAGTCAGAAAGAAGATAATTTTTTGTCAGCAATTTTTTTACTTTTTTTTCAGGGGTGAGGGTGAGGAGGAGAAGGAAGGGGGGATGGAGGTGGGGGTGGGGGTGGGGGTCTTCTCCCGGTGTTTCCCCTGGGTGATATATCTGCCTCGTATTCACTGGACATCATTGAGTCCTGTGCTGGTCCTGTGTTATGAGGCACCATATCATTTCACGGTGAACGCACGCACATAATTATAGCATCAGCAACATACACACGCGTATAATTAAGACTCATGTGTTGCGGGTATTTATGTGTATGTAGCCTTCATGCATGCGCACGCAATATACATACTTACGATCTCTTCTTATAGCCGTAAATGCACACAAAATTATACGTACTTTCGTCTTTATAGTCATCCGCGCATACTAAAAGAAATGAATTGATATGAAAATTAAAAATGTAAAGAATGAAAAATAAAGAAATGCATCCAAAATTATACAAACTTTCGTCTTTATAGTCATCCGCGCACACTAAAAGAACTGAATAGATATGAAAATTCAAAATATAAAGGAAAATAAATAAAGATCTGGCTTTTTCCCATCAGGATGTCAGACCTCCAGTTCTAACACATGTCATCTATACAAAGATTAAAAGCCCGGGGAAGGATCGAAAGATCAACAATAGCAAATAAAATAAAATGATAATGAAAATTGAAAATCTAAAGAATAAAAAAATTAAAGATCTAGGTGTTTGCCATCAGGATATCATGCCTCCATTTTTAACACATGTCATCTATACAAAGATTAAAAACCCGGGGAAGGATCGAAAGATCAGCAATAGCAAATAAAATAAATTGATAGATATGAACATTGAAAATCTAAAGAATAAATGATAAAGATCTAATTGTTTGCCATCATGATATCAAACCTCCATTTCTAGCACATGTCATGTCATGTATACAAAGATTAAAAGCCCTGAGAAAGATCGAAAGATCAACAATAGCAAGTGATCACCACAGTAATTGAAAGCATGTACTGGTACAAAGAATGCGTGCTTGAGCTCATCAGTGGAAATAAATATTCTCTTTGTCCTACCTATTCAACCACACGTAAAACCACACAGTTGTTCTTGTGGTGTCATAACTCACTCGGACCCCCTTTGTCACGGTGGCATGACACGGTGTCAGTGAAGGTGATCATGACAGAGAATGGTGTTATTGGTACTCGTGAAAAGACGGGAAGCTCATGACACAAGGGCGGGCATGACGTTCTGAAGCTCTGTTGCAGTTGTTGTTGCAATTTTTGGTTGTGACACAGATCCGGGGTCGTGACACAGTAACGCTAGTGTGACGCAGTGACGGTGGCACGTTGAACGGCCCCGGTACTGTGACGAGTGGCATAGTCATGACAAGCTGGCGTCGGGGGATGTCAAACTACATCATGTGTCTTTAGCTATCTTCGCTGCCAGATTCCTCGACGCTCCTAACGTTACCTTTGCCTTTTCTCTTTTTCTCTTCGACATGTACACCTTGTGAAGCGCCTCTTACCCCCCCTCCCCCTCCCTTCTATTCGGGATCCTTTCCTTATGATCCTCAACCTCCCTTCCTTTCCCATCTTTTCCCCTTCCCCTCCTATCGATATCTCCATCTTATACCCCTTCCTCCTTCCCCTTCTCTTCCTTTTTGCCATCACCCCCTTTGGCTCTCCTCCTCCCTCTTCCTTCCTTTTTTATTCCTACCTTGTCTCCGTCTCTTTCTCGCTTCCCTTCCTTTCGGCATTTCCACCTTTCCTTTCCCTTCTCTTCCCTCCTCCCCTACCATCCCCCGTGGCCCCTTCTCCTCCCCCTCTCCTCCCCTCGGCATCCTCGCTAACACAACCTCCAAGGGGAAAAAATAGAGGAATCTTGGGTCATATATCACGTGCTGATGGAGAAGGGTTTCCGAGAGAGAGAGAGAGAGAGAGAGAGAGAGAGAGAGAGAGAGAGAGAGAGAGAGAGAGAGAGAGAGAGAGAGAGAGAGAGAGAGAGAAAGAGAGAGAGACACAAAGACAGACACACACGGACAATCAGACAGACAGACGGACGGACAGAGCATGAGAGACTAATGAAGAAGACCAAAAGAGGCCAATGGAAATTGATATATATGCTACTGAATAATGATTTTTTTCACTCTCTCTTTCCCTTCTCGTTTTTAACATGGCGATCTCGGTGACCCCCCAAAATTAATCCAACACCCAAAAGGGGCAATAAGACAGCAAAGTGAATGAGGAAGAGTAAGTGCGTGCAAGAGGCATACACCAGTGGATGAAAGGATCAAATTCACACCACGACAGAGAATAAAAACAAAGTTCGTATCATTAGAGGATTAAACCACATTGCATACAAAGACAGAAAAAATCATGAAAGAAAAGAAAAAACTGACACATTTTAAGACGCAAAAAAAACAAAAACACTTCAAACAAAGGAAAATACATTTGCGTATCACCCACTTTAATATAGAAATAACAAACAAATATGATAAAAAATACATATACCTTCCAAATATAAAATAAACGGATATATAAGTAAACAAACCAATAAACATATAACAAACAATAAGAAAATAAATAAAAAACAAAGACCATAAACATAACACACACCAACAGGCACTAAGGTATATCAGTGCCCCTGAACACCGGGGGCAAAAGGCGTACGAAAGGGCCAGTGCCATGAAAGGGTGGGGGCTGAGGGGGGGGGGGTCATCGAGGGTGCCATATGGGACGGAACGAGAAGGTTTGGGATATTTTGAATGGAGATAAGCAAGACCAGCGTGACAGGCGACGAAGGGGGGAAGAGAGGGGGGAGGAAGAAAAGCCTAAATGAAAAATAATGGGGGGAAAAAGGGGGGGCGGGGTGGGGGTGGGGGTGAAAATATATGACAAACTTGGGGGAAAATAAAAATACCAGAGAATTAAGCAGTCATATTTTTCTCTTGGAGGGAAAGCACACGTCCACACATGAGGCACAAATATGCAAGGGTGTTGGCGTTTAGTAATGAAAAAAGGAAAAAATTAAAAACAAATTATTTTTCCCCTTCATGTTATCAACGTCATTATCATTTTTATTAAAATTTCATTGTCGCTGCTATTGAACTGCTTTTTTTCTCAACATTATAATTATTCTCACCAATACCGTTATTATTAGAATCATTACCGTTGTCATTGCTATCATTATTACATATTTTCATATTGTTACGTTTGTTTTATAATCCTCCTTGTTATCGTTATTATTGCTGTTACCATTTTTGTTATAATTTTTGGATATCGTAGTCAATTATTACTCTTCGAATCATCATTATTATTATCATTATCATTATTGTTATTATTACTATTATCACCATTATCATTATTATTATTATCAGTAATAGTACTAGTAATAGTAGTATCATTATGACTATCATTACTTTTATCATTAATATTATCATCATTATCATTGTCATCGTTATCATCATGAACATTATTGCCTTTATCATAATTATCATTATCACTATTATTGAAATTACAATTGTAGTAACTATTATTAACATCATTAATATCATCATCATAACCATTATTTTTCTTATCGTTATTAATATCATTATCATTACTATTATTATCATTATTATTACTATCATCATTACTATTATTGTTGTTATTATCGTTATCATTATTGTTATTGTTAGTGTCAATATCATTAATATTATCATAACAACAATGATATTGATAATAATAATGTCATTGTAACAATAATGATAACAATAATAATCATCATCTTGATGATAATAAAGTTAATGATAATAATAATAATGATAATAAAAAAGATAATAACAATTATATTGTTTATGGTAATAACAATATAAATAATAATCATTACAATAATACAGATAATAATAATGATAATGATTATAATGATGATGATGATAACAATAGTAGTAATTATAGTAGTGATAATGATAATGATAATAATAATAATGATAATGATAATAATAATGATAATAATAATAATAACAATAATAATAATAATAATAATAATAATAATAATAATAATGATAATAATAATAATAACAATAATAATAATAATAATAATAATAATAATAATAATAATAATAATAATAATAATAATAATAATAATAATGATTATAATAATAATTATTATTATCATTATCATTATCATTATTATCATTGTTATTATCATTATTATTATTATCATAATAATAGTAATGATAATAACAATTCAACAAATAGTGAAAATGACAATAATGATAACAAAAACAACAACAACAATAATAGTAATAATAATGAGAGTAACTATAACAATAATAATAATAGTGATAGTAATGCTAATAGTGATAACAATAATAATAATAGTGATAGTAATGCTAATAGTGATAACAATAATAATAATATAATAATAATAATAATAATAGTAACAACAACAATAATAATAATAGCAATAATAATAATAATGATAACAATAGTAACAACAACAACAATAATGATAATAGCAATAATAATAATAATAATAATGATAATAATAATAATAATAATAATAATAATAATGATAATAATAATAATAATAATAATAATAATAATAATAATGATAATAATAATAATAATAATGATAATAATAATGATAATAATAATAATGATAATAATGATAATAATAATAATAATGATAATAATAATAATAATAATAATAATAATAATAATAATAATAATAATAATAATAATAAAATATTAATAATAATGATTATAATAATAATATTGATAATAATAACAATGATGATAATGATGACAATAACAATAATAATAATAATGATGATTATGATGATGACAATCATAATAACAAATATCACAATAAGAATAGGAATAACAACAACAGCAATAAACAACGGTCACAGAAAAACATCAATAACAACACCGCTAAGAACACGAGCCACAACGCTTACAATAATAACAGTAACATTCACAATATCCCCAGCAATGAATAGAAATAATAATAACATTTAACCTCAACCCTTTTTATTTCCACCACCACCCCTCCTCCTCCCCTCACCCCCGCCTTCCTCCCCTCCCCTCCCCGCCCCCCATCCTCTCCTAAACCCACCCCCTCCTCCCCTCCCCCCCTCCTCCCTGCCATCCGCCCCCTTCCCCTCCTACCATCCCCCCTCCCCCCCCCAACCCACCTGGCGGCAAGGACTCCTCAACACGTAGTAGGATCATAAACACGACCGCCTCCTAAGCCACATAATCATCTAGTCATAAGGTATCCTGTGTGTTGACTCTCCCTGGCTAAGTGCAGAGGGAGAGTGGACTTGGCTGGGTCGAGGCTGTGAGGCGGACGGGTCGTGTTCGGCTTTTGTTTTTGTTTTGTTTTTGTTTTCTTGTCGTGATGGTTTTTGGTTTTGGCTTATTTTGGTTGTTTTTTGGTTTGGTTTCTTCTTCTGTTGGTGTTTGTTTTGATTTGTTCTTTGTCTAGGCGTACGGGTTGTGTTCGTCTTTTTTTTTTTTTTTTTTTTTTTTGTCGTGATGGTTTTGATTTTGTTGATTTGTTTTGTTTGCATATTTTTGGTTTATTATTTTTTCGTCTCTTGCTGTTTATTCTAATTTGTTCTTTGTCTGTTTATTCTTACGTTTTTATCGTCAATTTCCTCCTCCATCTTCTTCGCTTACCACACACACACACTCACCCAAGACGATCCTAGTTCCCGCCTCTTTTACTCGCCATTCTCCTATCCTTTTTTTCACTTTACTCTCGTGATGAATTTACGAAGAAGTTAATGGAAGGATTTACATAATTCCCATCACTTCGGAGCTGGTAAGGACTGATGCATAATCGGGAGACAATGACCACTAGCCTATAAATGTCCTTCTCTGTTTCCAATGGCTTCATTTTGTCCGAGTGCGCGCGTGTGTGTTCGTCTGTTTTGGCGCGAGCGAAAACTTGCCGGACGACGCTTTCTCACGAGGATCATTCCGCCGCTTACGAGAGGGAAAATCAACGAACTTTATTGGGAAAATTGCGTACATAAGGAAAGAAATATAAATGCGATATCATCGAGATAAAATTCCACGAATTATAAGAACCTAAAAGAAATGAATAGGATCAAGAAAGCAAGAACGAAGAAAAAAACATAAATAAATACCGCCAGAAAACTGTTCAGCGCGCAAGAAAAACGAAGAAATCTGAGAGGGGAGTGTTGCCATCCGCGGCTCCCACCGAGTGACTGTTATTGGTATCACAAGACCTAACGGGCCGCGTCCAGTCATAAACTCCGAGGCTTTATGGAGCGCCCGGTAGCCTCAGCACAACCGCTTAACTCGTGATCGTAGTAAATGAGTGAGAAAACTGTTATAAAAAGGGGTGTAAAGTCTTCATTGATAGTTAGGTTGGAGGAAGACGGGGGGAGGGGGGGAGAGGGAGAGGGAGGAGGGGGAAAGGGGGGTCTAGGAAGGAGGAGAAGGGAGGGGGGAGCAGAGAGAGGGGTAGTAGGAGGGGAAGGGGGTGTCGGGGAGAGAGAGAGAGACTGCAAGGTGGTGGTCGTATTATTAGTATTATCTG
>NC_091583.1:15649580-15659580 GCF_042767895.1 Penaeus vannamei | reverse complement strand
TATTTTGGACTATTTAAATAACGAGGTTTTAGCAACTGAAGCATAAGGAAACCCGAAGACTAGCACCCTGAGCAAGGCCTCGGAAAAAAATGATCTGAGCTTCGACTCGGTGCTCGAAACTCAACGAAACAAGGGGCGTCGCTGAGCGGGAAGGAATGCATGACAAGTTGTTAAGATAATACAGTGGTGATGAGAGCAACCCCTTGTCTCGTGGGGGGTTCACGCTGCCGCAGACCAGTCCGCACACTTTACACTTTTCCTTTATTGCAGACCTCTTCCTCCTCCCCCTCCTCCCTCCGCCCTCCCCCCTCCCCCCTTCCCCCTTCCCCACTCCCTACCAACTCGCTCTTTGAATATGTGCCCAGCTTTTAGAAAAAAAGGAAAATTTCGCTTTCTTTTTCTCTAAAAGGGGGAGAAATTTGTTAGGATTTTTCGCTTGTTCTGAGGCGGGTGTTTTCTCAGAGAAGGTAATTGTGCGTATGCAAATGTCCTCGAGCTTGTGGTTGGGTTTACGCTCTCTCTCTCGGCTGCAGCAGTTGCAAGGCGCGTCCCACAAGCTTCACTGCTTCCCTTCGCTTCTCTCCGCTCTCCTTTCCTTTGTCTTCTTCCTCCTTTTACTTCGGCGGCTGTATTTAGTTTTGTTTATTCCATTTTTTTTCTTTATATCGCATTCCTACGTACATTTTTTTTCACTTTTCATAGTTATTTATTTTCCTAATCTCCCTCTTTCTTTCTGCTTTTCCTTATCTTATTCATAATTCTTACTAGTTATCATTGCCTATTCTTCTTGTATTTTTTTTTTTTTTTTTTTTAATTTCCGTCGATCCCTACGATACTTATCATCTTTCTCTTTTCCTCCAGCTCATCCCATCCTTCTTCACGTTCCTCCTCTTCTTTTTCGCAGATCCCTCTTTTCCTATCACCTCTTCACTCTACTTTCCTTCTTCCTCACCCCCATCACCCTTTTCTCTTCCTCTTCCCCCTCCCATTGTATTACCCTTCCTCCTTTTATTCGACTCTTATAACCATCCCCTTCCTTTCGTCCTCCCTTTCCTCCTGGTATTACCTTCTCTCCCTTTTTTCTCTCTCTTTTACTCATCCTCTTCCTCACTAACTCTCTCTAATACTCTCTTTCTACTTTTCCTCCTAGTATTGCCACTCCTTTTTTCTTTACTCTCTCTACTATTCGCTTCCTCCTTTTCCTCCCAAAATCGCCACTCCTCCCTTTCCTCTCGACTCTCTCTAATACTCTCTTCCTCCCTCTTCCTCTCTACCTCCTTCTCTTTTCTCTCCCGACTCCCCCTAATACTCTCTTCCTCCTCTTCCTCCTAGTATCGCCACTCCTTTTTTTCTCGACTCCCCCTAATACTCTCTTCCTCCCATTCCTCCTAGTATACGCCCTCCTCCTGCACTACCGACAGACTACCACTTGTTGAACCTAGCAGAGCATGGATGGCACGTTCTAGTACCTGTCAGCTCCTTTGTGAAACCTTTGGAGTATTGCTTGCATGTGTATCCAGAGACGGGGCATATATGTGTGTGTGTGTGTGTGTGTGTGTGTGTGTGTGTGTGTGTGTGTGTGTGTGTGTGTGTGTGTGTGTGTGTGTGTGTGTGTGTGTGTGTGTGTGTGTATCTGTGTGTCTGTGTGTGGGGCGGAGGCAAAGGCAGGCGGGGTAAGGAGGCTGTGACGATGATGATGGAGGAAGGTTTAGGGGAGAGAGGAAGGGTAAAGGGGAGGTAGGAAGGGTAAAGGAGAGGTAGAAGGGGAAAGGGGAGGTAGGAAGGGTAAAGGGAGAGAGGAAGGAGACGGAGAGGGAGGGAGGATAGGGGGAAGGGGAAGGAGACGAAGAGGGAGCGAGGATAGAGGGAGAGAGGAAGGATAAAGAGAGACAGGAAGAAAAGATGGAGATACTAAGATATGGGGAGTTAAAAAGGATACGGGGAGATATTAAGGATATGAGGAGATACGAAGGATATTGGAAGATAGGAGGTATAAGGGGAGATGCTAGGATACGGGGAGATAACAGTGTAAAAAAAAACTCAAGGAAATTATTTTGATGAGAAGACATGTGAAATTGACAATAAGGAACAGGACCCTGATGAGAGTGACATGAGGAAATGACTATAATTTGAAAAAATATAGGAAGAGGATAAGGATAAAAGAGACATAGGAAAATGCTAATAAGGAGAGAGACATAGGAAAATTATTATCACAAGAAAAATATAGGAAGAGGATTATGAGAAGAGGGACATAGGAAGATAATTATAATGAGCTGGACATGGGAAAATATAATAAGAAGATGATGATAATGACAGGAGTATGGGAAGATGATCATGATGAGAAAGAAGTAGAAAAAGAGACATAGGATAATGATTTTTAAGAGAAATATATAGCAAGATGACTGTGAAGATAAGAGAATAAGAATATGACAATAACGAGAATAATAAGGAAGAGTATTAAAAAGAGAGAGACAAAGGAAAAAGATTATGGAGAGAGAATTATGAGAACCGAAAAATGGTGACATTGAAGGATAATACCTATGAATAGAAAAGACATAAATACATAAAACGAGACAAGCAAGGGAGAGGAAATCAAATTCGCCAAAGGGGTTTATTCCTAAAAGTTAAAAAAAAAAAAAAATCAACATTTGGCACTGTTGCTCATAAATCCGTAAATAAACGTTGCTAACATAGTCTAATGCGCTTACCCAAAATATTGTCGTCTTGCAACAGTGATGAACAACGCTCGTTTCTTACCTGCAATAAAGAAAAGGAGAAATATTAGTAATGCGTCCAGACAAATGCGTTATTAATTCAGCGCATATTTAAATACAAACAGCTAAGAGGTGTGGGCATAGAAGAGGGAGAAAGAAGGAGAGACAAATAAAAGAGAATTAGTGATCGTCTACATCAATAACAACAACAACAAAAAGATCAGGATCATTGAACACTTGAGATTTCAATTGCACGAAATATAAAAGAAATCTAGAGCCATAAACTCCAAAAGAAAATCTAGAATTAAAAAAAAGTCCAAAAAACAATAAAAGAAAAGAAAAAAAAGTGCACATCGGAATCTCATTCTCTACACAACACGAGATCCTATCGCTTCACCCTGCCACCCCTGAATCCCCGGATGATAAGGGTATTGGAACCTCTTTAGGTAGTCAAGGTCTCTATTACCTCCTTATTGGGATTCAACTCTCGGATCCTAAGTTACATGTACTGTACCAACTCTCTCAGCGCTGCCAGACGTGTGGGGAATGCTCAATGGCGCTGGTCAACGCATTAGTTCGTACAGTGCGGATTAGTTTAATTCGAAATGGAGTTATATTTGTTCCTGGATCATCCGTAACATTCGCGGTTCCCCGGAACGTTCTTGGAATGGATAAAGAACGGGAGAAAATACAATGAAAGTTGAAGGAAGGGTTTGTGTCTTTTTCTTTTATTCTCTCTCTCTCTCTCTCTCTCTCTCGTCTTTTCTCTTTCGTTTTCTTCAACTTCCTCCGTGTTCCGAGGAGTGGAAACGTTGAAGGATTACTCGGGGATTTAGAGTTTACGCTTAGGAATCGTCTTTAAAGTCCCGGAGACAAGGCTTCACTCCATGATTTATCGTCGCCATTTTAATTCGATACTTGTGGCGGGAATTCGGGAGTGGGGGTGGGGGTGGGGGGGAACTCTCAGCCTCAGTTGCGGTGGTCGGGCCGTTAAGGGTGATTTTGCACGCGTTGCGGATAGGAAAATGACTCGTAATGAAGACTATAATTATCCCGCTCATAATTAATGATCTCATTGCGTTTAATTATTATTCTGGCGTGTGGATGGTCGAGGTGTGAGAATACGAACAGAGGGTCGACCACGCTCACTGTTGATTCTGTTGCAGGAGGGAAGGCTTGCAACAGGGCGGTTATCGCTGGCCTGGTGTGAGGTTTCGAGGCAGCCGCAGTCGAGGAGGTTTACATGCTAATAAGAAGGATGGGAGAGTCTATTTCCATTGAATAATGCATGGCGTCCAGTCTATTGCAAAGATAGAAATTTGGGAATGATTATCTCGACATGTTCAACGTCTTGCTTTTTTTCTTTCTTTCTTTTCTCTTTCTCTCTTTTGTGGCTTTTTTTGTGTTTTTTTCCTTGTGTCTTTTTTTTATTTTTCTTGTGTTTTTTTTTCTTTATGTCATCTTTACTGCGTTATTACTCTCCCTTCCTTCCCCTTTTTCTTACAAGACCCGAAACCCTCCTTCGTCTTCGGGATCTATTCACCATCTGTTTCTCATCCTTCTACCAGCGTTTCCCCTCGCCAAGGATTACGTTCTTCATTCCCCTTTCTTTCTAAAGGCATCCTTCTCTCCTTCTTTCTCCTTCTCTCTCCTTCTTTATCCTTCTCTCTCCTTCTTTCTCCTTCTATCTCGCTTTCTATTATGTTTTCTTCTCCTCCGTCTTATTCCCCGTTATTCCCTATCTCCTGTTGTCCTTCTCTCCTTCTTTCTCTTCTCTCTCTTTCTATCATGTTTTCTTTTCATCCGTCTTATTCCCCGTTGTCTCCCGTTTTCCTTCTCTCTCCTTCTCTTGCTTTCTATCATGTGTTCTTCTACGTCTAATCTCCCCTTTTCCTCCTCTCCTTCTTTCTCCTCTCTCTCTCTCTATCACGTTTTCTTAACCTCCGTCTTATTCCCCATTTTCCTTCTCCCTCGCTTTCTATCACGTCTTCTTCTCCTCCGTCTTATCCCCCATTTTCCTTCTCTCTCTCTTTCTATCACGTCTTCTTCTCCACCGTCTTATTCCCAGTCATCCCCCGTTTCCTATCTTCTTAATCCCTCGTGTCCATCTTTTGTCTTAACCCTAAAACCTCATCCCTCACCTTACCGCGCCCTTAGAACCTTCGTCCAATTTCTCAAGGCGTTTCTTCACCCTTCGGCTCCTCCCCCTTATAATTCAACACTATAGACCTCGTTTGTCCGTTTCCGTGTGTTTTTGTTTGTTCTGACCTTGTTTTATGGCTTCTTCCTTTCTTGGATCTTCAGTGCTGTCGTCTCTCTCTCTCTCTCTCTCTTTCTCTCTTTATCTTTATTTCTTTCTCCCTCTTTCTCTCTTTATTTCTCTTTATATATCTTTCTCTTTCTCTGTCTATCTATCTATTTATCTTTCTCTCCGTCTCTCTCTCTATCTATCCATTTCTCTATCCCTCTATCTTTCCCTCTCCCTTCCTCTCTCTCTCCTTTTCTCTTTCTTTCTCCTGCTACCTTCCACCTCTCTTTTGCTCTCGACCCCCTCCTCTCTCTCTCTCTCTCTTTCCCCCTCTCTCTGTTTCTTCGCCCTCCCTAGAGACTCGTCTTTCCCTCCTTGTTCCTTCCCTCTTTCCTCATCCCCCCCCTCCTCCCCCTCTCCCCCATCCACCTCCTTCCGCTTCTCACCCTCCTCCTCCAGTTGTCATTTTAATTGCCTCCTCGTCCCAACCTGTCATTTTTCTTCTCGGAGTCACAGCACGGAAATTAGAATGGTTGGCTCTTGAGCGAATATAAAATGGCTTAGATCTCGGCCCCTCTCTCTCTTCGATCTCTCCCCTTTTCTTCCTTTTCTTCTTCTTCCTAAAGTTCCTCTTATGGTTTCCTCCTTTCTCTTTTTTTTATTCTTGGTTCTATTTCTGCTTCTACTACCTCTTTTTTTCTTCCACTTATGTTTTCGTTCTTTTTCGTCTTCTCTTTCTCTCTCCTCCTTTAATCTTCTTCCCTTCTCTTCACCTCTTCGTACCCTCCTCCTTTTTATCTTCTTCCTTCCTTTTCCTCTTGCCTCTTATTCCCTCTTTCCCTCCTCCCTTTCCTCCTCTCTCCTACCCTCCTCCTTCGCTCTTTCCTTCAGTTGTCGTCCTCCTTGCCAGTTCCCCCTTCACTCCTCTTCGATGTCCCTCTCTCCCTCGTCCTCCTCTCCTCTTTTTCTCCTCTTCCTTTCATTTCGACCTCGAAGACCCTCGCCAGCCTTCGACCTTCGAGGCTAAGAAAAAGAGAAGATCGGGATCTGTTAAATCTCTTGCCATTCTTCTTTTTTTTCTTCTCTCTCCCTTCTTCTTCTCTCCTTTTCTCTCATTCTCCCTTTCCTCTCATTTACTCCAATTTGTTATTCGTAGTTTTTTTTCTTCTTTCTCTCCTGCTTTTCTGTTTCCTTTTGTATTGTTATGTTTCGTTATTTCTTCTCAGATTTGCTTCTCTTTCTAAGACAGATTTTACGTAAATTAATTCTCTTGGGAAGGACAAACGGAGCAAGAAGTAGTTGCAGAAAAGGGAAAAAGAAAATCTACAGACCTTGATCATGATTAGAAAACTCTCTCTCTCTCTCTCTCTCTCTCTCTCTCTCTCTCTCTCTCTCTCTCTCTCTCTCTCTCTCTCTCTCTCTCTCCCTCTCTCTCTCTCTCTCTCTCTCCCTCTCTCTCTCTCCCTCTCTCCCTCCCCCCCCCTCTCTCTCTCTCACTCTCTCACTCCCTCTCTCTCTCTCTCTCTCTCTCTCTCTCTCTCTCTCTCTCTCTCTCTCTCTCTCTCTCTCTCTCTCTCTCTCCCTCCCTCCCTCCCGCCATCTCTTCCTCCACCTCAATATCCTCCACTAGCCACCACCTTCACCTCCACATCCTCCTCCAGCTCCTCCGCCTCCACCTCCTCCTCCTCCTCCTCCTTCCTGGCAAGACCTCCGCCTCGAGCCCTCCTCCTGGACTCACGCCAGAGGGCCTGCTGCCGGCGAGCCAAGAGCAAAACCCAGTGCGCGAGGAAGGGCTTCGTACCGACTCTTTCAGGCAAATAAAATATGAATCATCGCGCGGAGAACGGAGGAGGAGAGCGTGTCATTCTGGTGGGGTGGGGGTTGGGGAGAGAAGGTGTGGGGGGGGGGGGGGGGGGGAGAAGGTGTGGGGGGGGGAGGGCGGGGGGGAGAGAAGGTGTAGGGTGGTGAGTGGGTTTGGAGGGGTTAGAGAACGTGTGGATTGGTGAGTGGGGGGTGAGGGTGTTGGGGTTAGAAAATTTGTGGGGTGGTGAGTGGGGGGTGAGAGTGTTGGGGTTAGAAAATTGTGGGGTGGTGGGTGGGTGTGGAGGGGTTGGGGTTAGAGAACGTGTGGGGTGGTGGTAGGTGGTGAGGGAGGTGGAGTGGTAGGTGACGGTGGGCAATGGTGGTGCGGGGGTGGGAACGGTAAGTAGGGGTATTGGGGTTATAGAACGTGTGGGGTGGTAGGTAGGGTGAGAAGCGGTAAGACAGGGCGTTGGAGTAGGTCGGGTTGTAGAGTTGATGTACGAACAGGTAGGGACCCGGGGAGTGGGAATGAGAGAAGAGAGAAATTTGAAATACTGGGGTTGAAGGATAGATGAAACGGATGTGGGGGGGTGGGGGGGTAGGAAGAAATTGAAGTGAGGCGTTCGAAGTAGGAGGGGGTGTTGGGGTTAGAAGCAGACACGGGGTAAGACAAGCCGCAACGAGGGTGATGTCTGGAGGTGGTATGGGAGATGACGCAGGAATTCTCTATGTAAAGAGGGGGGCGGGGTGAGGAGGAGGGGCAGGGGGGATGGGAGTGATGACAGAGGGAAGGGTTGACAGTTCCCCTTACCTTCTGAGGGGGGCGGGAGGGGGGGATAGAGGGTAAGGGGGGGGGAGGTCGGAAGGTCGTTATGCCACATAGATTAAAGAAAGAGAGAGAGAAAGAAAAAAAAATGAAGCAGCAAGTCATTGTGTCATAGTCACTGACTTCTGTGAGCGATCATCCTTCACGTGACGTCAGAGAGTGAAAAAAGGAGACGAAGAAAGCTTTCAAAACATTGAAGAAAAATCGATAAATAATCAATAGAAATATGGAGCAAAGAAGAAGAGGAAGGAAGATAGAAAGATAAACCGAAAAAAAAACAGAGATTGATGGAGAGAGAGAGAGAGAGAGAGAGAGAGAGAGAGAGAGAGAGAGAGAGAGAGAGAGAGAGAGAGAGAGAGAGAGAGAGAGAGAGAGAGAGAGAGAGAGACAGACAGACAGACAGACAGAGAAAGAGAGAGACAGAGACAGAGACAGACAAAGACAGAAACCAAGAAAAAAAAACACGAAGAAGAAGAAGAAAACAAAAACAAACAAACAAAAAGAACACCGAAGCCACCCAAGAACACGAGAGAAGAACAGGAAGCCTTACACGCATTAATAACACGACCACGTTAAGCAAAACTTTGATGTGCACACTTCACCAAGTTAGGGAAATTTGAAATACTGTCTCGACTGGGGATAAAAGTTGGCCACACGTCTTAAAACACACGTAAATCTTGGGACCCGCATGCTATCCCATCAGGGTGTTGATCCTAGGGTGCTTAGAGGGTGTAATTGGATAAATAGAAGTGGATAAATCTTTTTCTTTTCTTTTCTTTCTTTCTTTATTTCTTTTCTTCTTCTTTTTTGTCTTCTTGAATTGGGAAGTGAAAATTGTTTGAAAATATGATATTTTTGTATTATCTTAGACTTTGTTTCACATAAATAAGCAATAAACAAAGGCACACTAACATTCTTTGTCTTGCAAAGACAAGAAGACAAAGAACAGTAAAAGTAAAAGTAATGGCAAGGTTCAGGAAGAAGAGGATATAGGAAGGAAGAGAAGAGAGGAAGGTTAAAGGTAGAAGGAAGGAGTAGAGATGGATGAATAGAAAAGGACTGAAAAGAGTAAGAGTAAGAAGAAAGTGGCAAAAAAGGAATAGAAGACCATGGAAGAAGAGAATCAGGAGAAGGAGGAAAAGGAAAGGGAGAGACAGAGTACGAGAGCAAAGAAGAGGAAGAAAAAAGAAAAAGACAAACAGAAGGGAAAAAGAGATGACACAAGACAGTGGAAGAAAAGAACAACGAAAAAACAGCATTCGAGAACAAAGAAGAACACAAAACAAGGAAGAAGAACACCAACAAGACCAGGAGGAGGAAGAGGAGGAACACCGACGTAAGAAGGATGTCAGACCCCTGAAGTATCGGCAGTCGACGTCACAAAGACCCCGGATGAGGCAGAGCCATTCGTTATGTGGCGTCGATATCATGCAACACCTTGATCCACGAAGGCATGTTCATTAAGGGGCGCCGTCCCCGTGTCCCCTATCACCTCCCCCTCCCCTCCCTCTGTCCTTTTGAGGTTGAGAGAGAGGGGGGAGGGAGGGAAGGAAGGGGAAAGAGGGAGGGAGAGGGAGAGGGAGGGAGGGAAGGAAAAGAGGGAGGGAGAGGGAGAGGGAGAGGGAGGGAGGGAAGGGAAAAGAGGGAGGGAGAGGGAGAGGGAGGAAGAGCGAAATAAAGAAAAAGAGAGAGAGAGAATGAAGAAATGTAAAAAATAAGAAACAAAAACAAGATGGCAGAAAGTGTGTGAGAGAGAAAATAGAACAAAGCGATGATGACGATGAGAGAATAACCGATAAGAAGGAACATACAACAATGACAGGAAAAGAAGAAAGACGGAAAGAGAAGAGAGAAAGGGAAGCAGAGAATGGGAGAAGAAGGAGGTGTATAGCGACCCTACACCGAAAAAAATAATACAGGACATCGAAAATATCCGTATACACGTGTACATATCAAATATCCGCATACACGTGTACGTATCATGTACATTTTGCTCATATATGATATGTGGGCGGGGAGTTTATTCATCATCATTATTTCCATTTCCTCATACACCTCATTCGGCCGTTGTGACACATATATAGATGAGTTTATTGATCACCCAGCGACCACGGGGATGAAAGAATGAATGAACATCCATCTACTGCTAAGGAAAAAAATAAATGAATAAAAGGAGAAGTCTTGCTGCAGCTATGAATTGCATGTCAAAGGTCATCAATAAATCGAGCGGGTTATTGCAACTGTCCCAATTCTTTATTGCAAAACATTGCCTCCTGCTGGTGCCTGGCGTTGGATCGCAGCTGCCTCTCTCGCCTCTCTCCTCTGCTGTGCGAAAGGGTTAATCTCTGAACGCTTTTGTTAGGGAGAGAGGAATTCATTCTCTTTTTCTTTATATGTTTTTATTTTGTT
>NC_091583.1:15619580-15634580 GCF_042767895.1 Penaeus vannamei | reverse complement strand
AAGGGTCAAAGGGGGGAAAGAGGGGTCAAAGGAGAGGGAAGAAGTGGCAAGAGGGGGAAAAGAGACCAAGGAAGCAAGGAAGGACCAAAGGGGAGAATTAGAAACCAAGGGGACAAGAATGAGACCAAAAGTGGGAACGAGGAACTAAAAGGCAAAGTTACCAAGGGGACAAGACGAGACCAAAGGGGACAAGGAGGGACCAAGGAAGCAAAAGGACGGGCCAAAGGGGGAGGGAGGGGTCAAATGGGGGGGGGAGGGGGCGGATGTGGCTTGCTGGGAGGTGGTTCTCGGCGATGACACGATTTACTGGCTTGCCTTGGGTGTGGGTAAGACTTCCTTGGGGTTTTGAAGGAAGGTGAAGGGGGTGGGGGGTGGGGGGTGAGGGGTGCGTGGTGACAGGACATACGGGCTGTTTATTATTATTATTATCATTATCATTGTTTATTCATTTCTCTATTTTCTTTCTTTTTTTGCCGTTTTGTGTGTGGATTTTTGTAATGTTGGTGATGAGGGAAATATGATTTTCTTCCTGGGTGATGTTCTGTGATGATTCCTTTCTATGATGTTATAGCAGAATAAAACGACGAGAGAAAGAGAGAAACACACAGAGACAGAGAAAAAGAGAAAGAGACGAAGAGACCTACAGAGACCGAAAGAAAGAAAGAGACCTAAAGAAAAAAGAGAGAGAGAGAGAGAGAGAGAGAGAGAGAGAGAGAGAGAGAGAGAGAGAGAGAGAGAGAGAGAGAGAGAGAGAGAGAAGAAAGAAAGAGAAAGAGAAAAAGACCAAAACCCCGAAACAACATGGGTGGCAAAGAACAACTACCCCCCCAAAAAAACAAAGAACAAAGAACATGCAACTTAATGACAAGTAGTTAGTAGATCCTTAACAACATAAGTGCAGGTAAGCAAAAGGGTTGAGAAAAGAGCAGTATTTAAGATAAATTGTAGAGTGTGGGAGACTACACGAGAGACTAAGGGTGGGAGAGAGCCCGGGGCGAGGGAAGACACACAGGAAATAACTGTAGACAGAGAAATGGAAGGAGAAGAGATGGGAGGACGGGGATAAAGGGGGGGAAGGGGGGAGGGGGGATTTGTTCGAGATGTGTTTATGTGATGTGTGCACACGATGTGTAAGATTTATAGGATATGTGCATTCTATTTGTTATCGCATGTATGGATGTAGGTGTTCGTGTGTGTACTAGCAATAATAATAAAACAGATGATGAAAATGATCATAATAATGATAATAATAATAATAAAGATAATGGTAATAGTAAAGATAGTAACGATAATAATAATAATGATAATGATAAAGATAATAATAATAATAATGGTAATGACAATGAGGATAATAATGACGATGATGATAATAATAATAATAACAGTTATAACAATAATAGTAAAATGATCTACAATAGTAAAAAAAAACTTGATAACTATACACTGGTAAGCAGGCAAATAGATAATCAGATAAATGGAAGAAACACACAAATATACGATTTAAAAACAATAAATACATGTATAACCAATGAATACATAAATTCATGATAATAAATACTGTAAAAAATTATAATAAATTCACTTATAACTGACATTCAGAATACTATAGTAAAAACAGCCGCCTACTTAGGTATTACTTGTTACCAAGCGTAACCAAGGAAGAGGGGGGGGGTTGAGGGACGGGGGCAGGGGGAGGGTAGAAAGGGAGGAGGGAGGAGGGGGAGGAGGGAGGGCCGACAAGGACGATGTACAGATAGCAATAAAGTGAGTGGGAGGGAGGGAGGGAGGGAGGGAGGGAAGGAGGAGGAGGAGGAGGAGGAGGAGGAGGAGGAGGAGGAGGAGGAGGAGGAGGAGGAGGAGGAGGAGGAGGAGGAGGAGGAGGGACGAAGAGAAGGTGAAAAGGAGAAGAAGGGAGGAATAAAAGCAGTGGGAAGAGAAAAACAAGAAAGGGAGAAAACAAAACCAAACCCAAAGCGATATGTAGGAAGAAAAACAGAATAAAAAAGACAAATCGGGGAAGTAAGAGAAAGATGATAAAAAAGAAAAGGGGAGGGGGAGGGGGGGAGCCCTACACAAAGATATGTTATCGCGGGGTAGGAATGTTATCCTTTGATCTACTGACAAATGATACATACATAAGATACGTGAATGACGTCAAATGTGAAGGATAAAGGAAGGAGAGAGGAAGGGGAGAAAAGGTGGAAAGAAAAGAGACAAGTAGATTGAGAAGACGTTGATAAAGAGGTATAATAAAGATGATGAAATGATAGCAATAATGATAATGATAATGATGATAAAATAATAGTGATACTGATAATGATGATGAAAATAACAATAACAATGATAATAATAATATTAACAATAACGACAATAATGGTAATAACAATAATAACAACAGTAATAACAATGATAATGATAACAATGATTATAACAACAATAATGATAGTAATAACGATAATGGTAATAATGATACCGATAACGATAGTGATGATAATGATAATAACAACAATAATGATACGAAGGAGGAAGAGGAAGAATTAGAAAAGGAAATTATCAAGATCACAAAAAAAATGGAAAACAAATAAATAGAATCAACGACCGATACGAAGAAAGGAGAAAAGAAAATAAAAAAAAAAATTAAGAAAAGGAAAACCAAACATAAATGAGAAAAAGGGAAAAAGGAAAAAAAATAGGAGGGGAAGTTATTGGGAAAAAAAGAGAGAGGGAAAAGGGGGAGGGGGTAGGGGGGGGAGAGAGAACCCACGTGGGAGATGCCAGAGAGTAAAATTATCATCTATCGTGAGGCTCTATGACGGAGAATGATGAGGCAGTGCCAGTGTGGTGACGTGGAAAGGGGGAAGGGGGGTGAAGAGGAGGGGGTGGGGGTTAAGGGGGCGAGGGAGACGCTATGGGGGTGAAAGGGGAGGGAGAAAGAGGGCAGAGGTGAAGGGTTGGGGGGAGGGGAGGTAGATGGGTCACACGGGGTGTTGGTTGTACGAAGGGGTAAGGGGAGGGGGGAAAGGGTGGTAGGGGGTAGTAGGCAAAGGGCAAGGGGACAGGGGGAGTGTCGGCGGTAGCAGGGAGCAAAGGGCAGGGGTTTAGAGGGGAAGGGGGAGGGTGCTACTGATGGCAGGGGGTAGTAGGCAAAGGGCAGGGGGGCAGAGGGGGAAGTCGGTGGTGGCAGGGGAGAGGGGCAGGGGGCAAGGGGGGGGCGGTGTTGGTAGTGGCAGAGTGCCAACAGCATGCCGCGTCTTGGCTACACCGGCGACAAGGAAATCGTCTCTTCTCTCAATCTGTCTCGCTTATACTGTCAGTGTCTGAACCTTCGTGTGTGTGTGTGTGTGTGTGTGTGTGTGTGTGTGTGTGTGTGTGTGTGTGTGTGTGTGTGTGTGTGTGTGTGTGTGTGTGTGTGTGTGTGTGCGTGTGTGTGTGTGTGTGTGTGTGTATTTCCATCCATTGTACATAAGCCAAAATACAAACCATCTCCATGATAATCAAATAGATTGAGATTTAGATAAATTGGCAGATAGATAAAAAGATAAGTAGATAGACAGAAAGACAGTTTGATTGATGAATAAGTAAATTGATACACAAAGACTGATAGATAGAAATAGACAGATACAGATAGATACATAGATATAAAGAAAAAGACAGTGATAGACAGATAAAAAAACGAGAGATAGATAGAAAGAGAAAGACAGAGATATGCAAATAGATAAATGGAAAAATCGAAGATCTGACAAACACTTAAAGAAATAACCAACCAACCAAACAAACCAAAACATAAAAAACAATAAAAAAAACATCAAACAAAAAAAAAACAATAAAAAATTAAAAAACGAAAGACTGAAACTCCAAAAGCGAAAAAAAAGTGAACAACACCAGCCCTCGGTGCGCAACGACTCCAACCCGGAGTTCCAGCGTGTAACAAGGTAACCACTCGAGGCCGAGAATCAAGGTGGATAAAGTATCAATTATCCTTCGCGAGCAACACTTTACCCTTGTTTATCGCACAGTAAATCACCGGAGACCGCAGCGTCATGGGGTAAGGAAGGCTTCGCGGGGTAGTAAAAATGCGGTTTGACTTGGGACTTTTGTGTCTATGGGGGAAAGGGAAAAACGGGGGGTGGGGGAGACGGGGGGGGGGGGGGAGGAAGAAGGGAAAGGGGGGAGGGGTGGGAGGAAGAAGGGAAAGGGGGAGGGGTGGGAGGAGGAAGGGAAAGGGGAGGGAGAATTGGGGGAGGGGTGGGAGGAAGAAGGGAAAGGGGGAGGAGAGAAGGGAGGATGGGGGGAGGGAGAAGGGAAAGGGGGAGGTGTGGGAGGGAAGAGGGGAGGGGTGGGAGGGAATAGGGGGAAGGGTGGGAGGGAACAGGGGAGGGGAAAGGGGGATAGGGAGGTTTGGGAGAAAAAAAGGTGGATAGAAGAGGAATAGTAAGAGGTAAAGGGAAAGGGGAAAGGAGAAAGAAGGCAGACAGAGGTGGGGAGAATGAGAGAAAACATGGGAAAGAAAGGAGGATAGTATAGCGGTCAGAAGAGAGAATAAGGAAAGGAAATAAGATTATGAGGTGCGTAGGACGAAGAGGAAAATGAAGGAGGGAAAGAGACGGAGAGGACGGAGGGGTTGGGGGAGGGAAAGGAAGGGAAGATGAGAGGGGTTACCTGGCCGCTTCCCTTTTGGCTAGGGTCCTGACCCTTTGGGAGGCTTGTGGGAAGGTTGTCTGTCTGTATATATAGCTGCCTAAATGTCTATATTTCTGCCTGTCTGTCTGTACGGTTCTCTATTTGCTGTCTCTGTGCCTACCTACCTACCTGTCAATGTTTTTGCTTGCATAACTACGATTTTTCTATGTATATAACTGTATGCATACGTATTTGTTGAACTGACAACATTACTTGATTTTTACATAACTATCTTGCTTTTTATATTCACATCTGCCTGTCTGCACGACTATCTTTATCCGTGTATATAACTTTCTATGTCTGTATAGTTGTCCGTCTCTACGTCTACTTCAATTTATGTATATATGTCCTCAGCATCTTTATATAGATCGCTCTTCAACTACCTATCTACCTGGCTTTGCATCTGGTCATATGTCTCTTCATTGTCTACATGTCTGTTTGTATGTATACTTGGGATTTTGTTTATGGGTCTACTTATCTACCTGTCAGATTGTGTGTCTGACAGTGTCACTTTACCCCTTGTCCGAAAGTGTGAGTAACTGTTTATTCTTGGCTTATTGGATATTCTTTATACTTTTTAGATTCACTTATTATGATTTTATTGATTAAGGAGGATTCCGTTACATGATAATTAAGCTGAACTAACATTCTCTGGGCAATCTATATATGACGACCTATGCGTACGTATGTATTTATATATTTTTTACCGTATGGGAACAATATACTTTCTCTCTCAGTGCACCTCTCATAAAACGAAATATGGGAAGCGCGGCAAAACGAGAAACGAAATAAAAACGGGAAAAAAACATAACAAAAGACAATACCATCACCAAATAAAACAATAAATCATACAAATATCAGGAAAAAAGGGAATAGGAAGAAGGGAAATACCCTTCCCAGGCCCACCCTCCCCCCTACCACCTACCCCCTACCTCCCCCCTCCCCCTCCACCAAAACCAATAACCAGTTGAACATAATTACACCAATAAACCCTCCTAGCATAGGCCTAAGGAAGCAGCCCCGCATCCTAGGCCTCTTTGGAGGGCACGGAGCCTTCGACCGCACAAAAAAGGCGACCCATCCTTTCCCTTGTTGGTTACCCTTACCTTCCTCCTGCCTTTATCCCTCCTTTTCTTACCTCGCACTCTTTCCCTTTCCTCTCTCTGTGTCTCTCTCTCGTTTGGTTTCTCACTCTGTGTCTGTTTGTATGTTCTCTCTTCCTTCTTCCTTTCCTTTCCTCGCACTCTTTCCCTTTCCTCTCTCTCTCTTTCGTTTGGTTTAGTTTTTCACTCTGTGTCTGTTTCTCTGTTCTTTCTTCCTCTTCCCTTTCCTTACCTCACACTCTTTCCCTTTTCTCTCTATCTCTCTCTCGTTTGGTTTCTCACTCTGTGTCTGTTTCTCTGTTCTTTCTTTCTCCTGCCTTTATTCTTCCCTTTCCTTACCTCGCACTCTTTCCCTTTCCTCTCTGTCTCTCACTCGTTTGGTTTCTCACTCTATCTGTTTGTATGTTCTTTCTGTTAGTCTACCTATCTGTTTGTCTGGTTATCTGTCTGCCTATCCATTTATTTCTAGTCATCTACCTATCACTCCGTCTATCTCTATATTCATCTATTTTTCTATCTCTTTATCTATCGGTCTAATTACCTATTCGTCCATCGCTCTTGTCATCGGTTTTAGCCACAAGGATAAGATAATAATAATGATAATGCTGATAATAATGACATTAATGATGCTAATAATAATAATAATAATAATAATAATAATAATAATAGTAACAATGATAATAATAATAATAGATTAATAGATAAATTCATTCCTTAAATTGCTTACTTATTATTAATACATTTCTATTAACTTGGTTTCTCCTCCTCCTCCTCCTCCTCCTCCATCTCCTCCTCCTCCTCCATCTCCTCCTCCTCCTCCTCCTCCTCCATCCTCACCTCCACCTCCACCTCCATCCTCACCTCCACCTCCACCTCCACCTCCTCCTCCTCCTCCACCTCCACCACCTCCTCCCTCCACCTCCACCTCCACCTCCACCATCTCCTCCTCTTCCTCCACATCCTCCTCCTCCTTCACGTCCACCTCCACCTCCAACTCCACCTCCACCACCTCCACCCCCATCTCCACCTCCACCGCCTCCTTCCTCCTCCCTCCACCTCCTCCTTCCTCCTCCTCCTCCTTCCTCCTCTTCCTTCACCCTCTCTTCTTCGCTCCACCTCCACCTCCACCTCCTCCTTCCTCCTCCTCCTTCCTCCTCCTTCACCCTCTCTCCTTCGCTGTGCCTCGCCCCGCCCGCACCGAAATCGGCAACTTGAGGTCTGCCGTTTATCTCTCGCTAAGGCGCTGAAAATCGTCTTCATTAATATTTCATCGTCAGCGTGGCAAGGTTCTCCTCGGGGTCGAATCGGCGACCTTTTGGCAATCAACAACATCGGATTGTGATATGAAATGAGGCGCTTTGCGTGCGTTAGAATCCTCTTTTTTTTTGGGGGGGTGGGGTGTATTAGAATTTTTTACTCTCTTTCTCTCTTCTTCTTTTATTTCTCTTTCTATTTATCTTTCTTCTAGTCTTTCTCTTTCTTTGTTTGTTTCTTTCTTTCTCTCTCTCTCTCTCTCTCTCTCTCTCTCTCTCTCTCTCTCTCTCTCTCTCTCTCTCTCTCTCTCTCTCTCTCTCTCTCTCTCTCTCTCTCTCTCTCTCTCTCTCTCTCTCTCTCTCTCTCTCTCTTTCTCGAATTGATTTCCTTTTTTCCTTATCATTATCAATGTTTCTTCTTTTTTACTGAGCTCTTCCTGTTCCGCTTCCTTCTCTCCATATATCTCCTTCGTAGTTCATCTGCGCTTTCTTCTCGTCCTTTTTTCTCTCCTTCTCTCCGTTCCTACTCTCTATCTGTCTTTCTCATACCTTCTCTTTATTTTTGTCATTCTCATCCCCTCTCTCTATTCTGTCTTTCTCTTGCCTTCTCTCCATTTCTCTCTCTCTTTCTTTCTAACTCCTTTCTCCTTTCCTCCCTTCCCCCAAACGGACTTTATTTCTGCTCAAATTCATGAGGTTCCGACACCTCTCCCCCTCCCCCCTCCCCCCTGTTCTCATGGGCTGCCTCATGATTTTATAATCACACGTTTGCTTGTGTATGTATGTAAGGAAGGATTTATGAGGCTCTTGAATTTATTCCTCTCCTTCTGTTCCTTCGTTTCTTTCTCCTTTCCTTTTTGCTATTTTATAGATCTTAATATCAATACTTACATGTAGACATACATACATGTATACTTACATACATAAATACATACATACATGAATATTTACATACATACATACATACATACATACATACATGCATACTATATACATACATACACAAACACACAATGCGTGCATACATACATAGATACCCGCATGAATGCATACACACACACAAAACACAAACATTTTGTCTGTGTATGTGTATACATAGACACATATACTATATATACACACATACATAATCCATGTCCATAGATCTTCCGCTCAACATAAACACCATAAACATCTCTAAGCTACACAAAATACTCTAAAACAGAAACCTCCTGAGCGGCCGCCATGACGTGCAGCGCCACACCCTCGCCAACCCGCTTTTGTTTATGTTCGTGATCATGTAAGAAATAAATCCCTTTTCCCTTCTCCTCCTCCCCTCCCTTGGCCTTCTTTTTTCTCTCTTTTTCTTCCTTTCCTCTTATTTTTTTCTTACTTACTTTCTCTCTTTCATTCTCCTTCCTTTCTCTCTCTCTTTTCTCCTTCCTTTCTCTTCTTTTTCTTCCTCCCTTACTCTTATTTGTCTCCATCTGTTTCTCTCCATTTTTTCCCTTCCTTTCTCTTTTTCTCTCTCCTCCTCTTTTTCTCCCTCCCTCTTCCTCTTTTTCTCCCTTCCTTCCCTTTTTTCTCTTTATTTTCTGCCCCATTTCACCCTACCCTTCCCCCTTTTTTTCTCCCTCCCTTCTTCTCTTTTTCTCCTTTCCTTGACGTCTTTCCTCTCCCTCCTTCTCCCCTTTCTCGTTCTCTTCCCTCCCTCCCTTCTCTCTTTCTCCCTCCTCCTCTTTTTCTCCCTCCTTTTCCTCCTCCCCTTTCTTATTCTCCCCTCCGCTCGCCCCTTCCTCCCCTCTACTGTGCTGGTGGGAGGGAGGGAGAGGGAGGGAGGAGAGGAAATTAGCGGGATTAGAAATTTCTGTAATTACCTGCACGATTAGGAAATGATCAAAAAAGAAAAAGGATCTAATTGATAGTTTAGTGTCAGGTAATCGGTGGTTCGTACTCTGCCTTGCCAATCTATTCGGGAGCGAAAGAAAGATAATTATTCGGAGAGAGAGAGAGGGAGAGAGGGAGGGGGGAGAGGGAGAGAGGGAGGGAGGGAGGGAAGGAGGGATGGAGTGAGAGAGAGAGAGAGGTTAATAAGCGAGAAAAAGAGATGGGATATGGAGAGAGAGAGAGAGAGCGAGAGAGAGAGATAGAGAGAGAGAGAGAGAGAGAGAGAGAGAGAGAGAGAGAGAGAGAGAGAGAGAGAGAGAGAGAGAGAGAGAGAGAGAGAGAGAGAGAGAGAGAGGCAAAAGGACAGACAGACAGACAGGTAGACCGATAGACAGACACCGAGAAATAGATGGACATGGAGAGAGAGAGAAAGAGGCTGCGAGAGATAGACATGAGAGAGAGAGAGAGAGAGAGAGAGAGAGAGAGAGAGAGAGAGAGAGAGAGAGAGAGAGAGAGAGAGAGAGAGAGAGAGAGAGAGAGAGAGAGAGAGAAAGGAAAGTGAGTGAGCGAGACAGAGAGAGAGAGAATTATGAGGAGGAACTGTGCAGCGGTGACTCACGACCTTCCCCAAATCCCTTTTTAGCATCTGTCAAAAAATCCTCACACGCATAAAAGAAAAAAAATATTCTACAGGACCACGAAAATAACAAAAACATTAGTTCTAGACAAATCCCATACCCTATACCCCTACACCCCCCACCTCCATCTCCCCTCACCCCAATACCCCCTCACCCTACACCCCTGCCCCACTTACCCCCAACCCCCCTACCCACACACACCCTCCTTCAACCTATCCAAACCAGTTATACAAATCCAGTCCCTTAAACATCAATACACCCCCCACCCCCACCCCCCACGAGTCTCCCCCCGGGTGTGGAGATACACAAGCGGGACACAACGACCGGCGCCTCGTCTGTGTTTGCGATCCTTGGCCATTAATAAAGCCACGGTGTCGACATGGAAGAACCACTCATATCGTAGAGCCTCCTGTGAAATATGAATGGGGCGCCAGAGTCAATATAGTGCCGGACGATGCTGTACGGACATTGTCCAAGGGGGGAGGGGAGGAGGGGGGGATGGGGAAGGAAGGGGAGGGGTGGGGGGAGGGGGAGGGGGATGAGGGAGGTGGGAAGGGAGGGGAGGGTTGTAGATGAAGGGGGTTGGGTGGTTGGGTGATAGGGGGTAGGGGGGGAAGGGGATAGATGATGGGGTTGGGTGGTTGGGTGGTCGGGGGTAGGGGGAGGGGATAGATGATGGGGTTGGTTGAGGGGGGGAAGGGGATAGATGAAGGGGGTTGGGTGGTGGGTGGATGGGGATGGTGAGGGGAGGGGGAAGGGGGTGGAGGGTGGGATGGGGTGGAGTTGGGTGGAAAGGGGGTTGGGGAGAGGGATGGGGAGGGGAATGCTGGGGTTGGGGTTAGATAGGAGGATGGGAGGGGTTGTTGGTTTGGCCTTGGGGATGGGTGGAGGGGGATATTGAAGGTGGGGAAGGAGGGGTTTAGGCTTCTGTGGGCGGGGAGGAGGGGGTGGAGGGTACAGAGTAAGGGGAGTTAGGCTTGAGGATACTGCGGAGGGGTGGGCAGGGGAGGGGGTCACAGGGAGGGGATGGATTCAGCCGAGGGGACACAGAGGGATGGAGAGGGGGAGGGAGCTCCGGCAAAGGGACACGGGGGCGGGGAAGAGGGGAAGGGGGAGGGGGCGCCCATGCCAATTTCTCCGCACACCGCCTGCACGGAACGACCGCTGGCGAGACGTACCGCTGTGTGAGCACGGAAAGCACTAAGTGGGGGGAGGGGAGAGAGGGGAAGGGGGATGGGGAGGGAGGGAGGGTAAAAGGGAGGGCGTAAGGAGGGGGTGAGGGATGGGGGTGCGAGGGTTACAACTGCTGCTGCTGTTGCTTCTGCTGCTGACGCCTGCCTCTCTCTCTCTCTCTCTCTCTCTCTCTCTCTCTCTCTCTCTCTCTCTCTCTCTCTCTCTCTCTCTCTCTCTCTCTCTCTCTCTCTCCCCCTTTCTCTCTCTCCCTCTCCCTCTCCCTCTCCCTCTCCCTCTCCCTCTCCCTCACCCTCTCTCCCTCTCCCTCTCCCTCTCCCTCTCCCTCTCTCTCTCTCTCTCCCCCTCCCTCTCCCTCTCCCTCTCCCTCTAACTCTCTCTCCCTCTCTCTCCCTCTCTCTCTCTCTCTCTCTCTCTCTCTCTCTCTCTCTCTCTCTCTCTCTCTCTCTCTCTCTCTCTCTCTCTCTCTCTCTCTCTCTCTCTCTCTCTCTCTCTTCCTTTACAGTTGCCTGCTCGAGATATAGACAGACAGAGAGAGGTTTAGAACTGCTATGCTTGTGTTTGCTTTCGGTAACCGGGGAAAATATGGCGTTCATCTTTTATATGACAGTTTCTCAAATTTAAATGGGTATGTTGCGAGATTTTCTGGCACTTATCTAATTTACTAGATTTAGGTGTTATTTTGTTGTATATATATATATATATATATATATATATATATATATATATATATATATATATATATATATATATATATATATATATATATATATATGTATATATATATATATATATATATATATATATATATATATATATATATATATATATATATATATATATATATATATATATCCATTATTCTTAATCTATATCAATCTTATTATAAATTCTTTTTGATAGCCAAATAGATCAAATGTATGAATCAACACACTATCTGTATGTATGAATGAATATAACTCTCTCTTTATCTATCTATCAGTCTATCTCTTTATTTGTGTAGCTATCAATCTATCTATCTATCTGTCTATCTGCCTATCCATCTATCTACCTATCTTATCTATATATCACTCTATCTATCTACCTATCTACCTATCACTCTATCAATCACTCTTCCTATCTATCTATCACTCTACCTATCTATCTATCACTCTACCTATCTATCTATCACTCTACCTATCTATCTATCACTCTACCTATCTATCTATCACTCTCCCTATCTATCTATCTATCTATCAGCCAATAGACAGCTGTCATTTCATCTTTATTTCCAGCCTAGGAAAACCCTCCGCGGTGACGTCATCCCAGACCTTCGGGGGAACTTTATTAATCCATTAATACGTTATCATGTTACCGTGACCGTCGCTGTTATTAATTTCTGAACCCTGAATTATCTTCCTCGGTGGATGTCGGATTTTATTAGTCTAATAAGTCTCATTTTCATTTTTCTTTTATTATATATTTTTTTCGATCGTATATCCTTGTGTCAAATATGCGAGAGACAAAAATGATAATTATGTATTTTGGAGATATAATTCGTAATATTTTCAATTATAATTGTTTATCTATATATTATCTATGTAAATAAGGGTTTACGTTGACAGATGAAAAATATGTCAATATATCTGCCTATTTCTAAACCAAATATCAAAAGTAGCAATTAAGTTGATAAATATGTCCTTTAGTTTAGAATGCGTCCCGTATTTTTCTTTTTCTTTTCCTTTAATTTTATTTTTCATTTAATGAGAGGAGAGGGGAAAGGGTAGACAGGAGATGGAAAAGAAGGGGATGGAAACATTACATTCGGAGAGAGGGAAGAGAGGGGAGGGGGGAAAGAGGGGAGAGGTAGGGACCGGAAGAGGAGGAAGAGAGGGAAAAGGGAGAAGAGGGGAGAGGGAGGAGATAGAAGCATTACAATCGGAGAGAGGGAAGAGAGAGGGAAGAGAGAGGGAGATGAGGAGAGAAAGAGGGGATGGAAGCAGGAAAGAAAGGGGAGAGAGAGGGAATGGAAGCATTACACTCGGAGAGGGAAGAGAGAGGGAGAAGGAGGGAGAGAAGCAGGAAAGAGAAGGAAGAGGGAGGGGATGGAAGCATTACACTCGGAGAGGGGAACGAGAGGAGAGGGAGACGAGGGGAGAGGGAGGGGATGGAAGCATTACACTCGGAGAGGGGAACGAGAGGGAAAAGAGGGGAGAGAAGCAGGAAAGAGAAGGAAGAGGGAGGGGATGGAAGCATTACACTCGGAGAGGGGAAAGAGGGGGCAGAGGGAGACGAAGGGAGAGGGAAGGGATGGAAGCATTACACTCGGAGAGAGGGAAGAGAGAGGGAGAAGGAGGGGAGAGAAGCAGGAAAGAAAGGGGAGAGAGAGGGAATGGAAGCATTACACTCGGAGAGGGGAACGAGAGGGCAGAGGGAGACGAGGGGAGAGGGAAGGGATGGAAGCATTACACTCGGAGAGGGGAAAGAGAGGGGAGAGGGAGACGAGGGGAGAGGGAGGGGATGGAAGCATTACAGTGTCCAATTTACACCTAATTCCGCGAGCCTGCTGCGCCCCCTCTTTCCCCTCTCGCGATTAGTTGTGTAAAAATTGCGTTTGATTCATTCTTGGGGAAAGTCTATTTTCGGTTTTCGAATTCTTTCTCCTTTTTTTGTTTTTGTTTTTTGGCTTTATTTCGCTTTATTTGTTTATTTGTTCATTTGTTTAGGCATACATTCGTTTATTTATTTATTTAATTATTTAAGTAATGTTGACAAGTGTAAGTACAATTTTTGTATATATTTTTGTTATTATCTTTTTGATTCTTATTTCGTTTATTTAATTCTTTTTTGGTGTTTTGAGTCTTATCGGTGTGTTGGAAATATAACTGTACGTAGACATTTTTTATTTCCTTTCTTTTCCTTTCCTTTTTACCATTTTGTCATTATCTTTTTTTCGGAAGCAGATGTTAAGGCACACGAAAAAAAGGTGGTAATATTTCACCATTATTTCCCCTCTTGACATCCTTGGCATCCTTAGCCTTGCCTGCCTTCCTGCCTGCGCGTTACCCTCCCTCCCCTCACCCTCACTCCCTCCCCTCCCCCTCCCCCCTCACCCTCACTCCCTCCCCTCACCCTCCCCCCCTCATCCTCACTCCCTCCCCTCCCCTCCCCCCTCAACCCCCCCTCACCCCCCCTTTACTCTCCCCCTTCCGTTCCCCTCTCCCCCTCACCCTCACTCCCTCCCCTCACCCCCCCCCCCTTTACTCTCCCCCTTCCGTTCCCCTCTGGCAGGGGGATTGGCCAGACATGCCTTGCATATTCCCTCTCCTTTGGTTCCGTCCCCTCTGTCCTTCTCTCCCCTTTCCCTTGTCCCTTCCGCCCCCTCCATTTTCTAACTCCCTTACCCCTCTGGCTACGCTTCGCTTCTACTGATCTCGTCTACCCCTCCCTCTCTCTCCTTCCCTCCTCCTTTTTTCCTTCTCCCTCTCTTTCTCTCGCTCTCTACCTCATTCCTTCTATATTCCCCCTTCTCTCCTACTCTTCCTCTTCCCTTCCACCTTCCCCTTCCCTCCTATCCTCCCGCTCTTCCCTCCTATCCTCACCCCTCTTCCCTCCCACCTTCCCCCTTCTCCCCCAGCCCCTCTTCCCTTCCTCCCTCCTTCCTTCCTTCCCTCCCATCCTCCTCTCTTTTCTCTCACCCTCCCCCTTCCTTCCTTCCCTCCCCCTTCCCTCCCCCACTCCTTCCTTCCCTCCCCCCTTCTCTCCCACCCTCCTCCCACCCTCCTCCCATCCTTCCCCTTCCCTCCCTCCCTCACACCCTTCCCTCCCTCCCTCCCCACCCTTCCCTCCCTCCCTCCCATCCTTCCCCCTTCTCTCCCACCCTCCCCCCACTTCCCTCCCTCCCTCCCCCCCTTCCCTCCCTCCCTTCCCCCTGACCCTCAAGGGGAAACTTAACTCCATATGCGAGGATATAAAAATTTGTCCCGGAGAAGTGCATTGAGGCGCATTAGGTATGGGGGAAAGAGGGGGAGGGGGAGGGGGAGGAGGAAGAGGGATTGAGAGGAAACAGGAGTGAGAGAAAGAAAAAAGAGTGAGAGGGGGAGGGAGAAGGAAAGGTGGAGGGAGGAAGGAGAGGGAGACGGAGAGGGAGAGGGAGAGGGAGAAGGAGAGGGAGAAGGAGAGAGAGACAGAGAGAGAGAGAGAGAGAGATTAAGAGAGAGAGAGAGAGAGAGAGAGAGAGAGAGAGAGAGAGAGAGAGAGAGAGAGGAAGCGAAAGAGAAAGAGAGAAAA
>NC_091583.1:15607080-15612080 GCF_042767895.1 Penaeus vannamei | reverse complement strand
GAATAAGCAATGCATAAAGTATGTCTTCTGATTATCATAATGTCCTTTAATTAACTCTAGCTTCTACTAATTAATGCAGAGGTTTTCATTGCTAGATTGTTTGGTTTTGTTGCAGCGAATGAGTGAGATGGAGAAACTGATGGCGAAGAGGAGGAGAAGGAAAGCGGTAATAAAGAAGGAATAAAGGAAAGGGGAATAATTGAAGGGTTAGAGGAGATGTTGATGGAGAGGGAACAAGTAAAAATTGCAGATAGATATCAAAATATCTTATACATGATTTATCATAGATAATTAATTATTGTATATGTTAATTATAGATAGATATATAAGCCAATATATGAACTGATATTTTAGACAAAGGGTAATGAATAAAAGAAATGCAGCAGTGATGATAAATATGAATCAAAATTGAGGTCTAAAAAATAAGCAGGAATAATTAGAATGATAAATAGAGAAAATGAGATTGTAAGATAAACAGACAAAGAACAAAGATAGTCAAATGAGAAACAGACAAAAAGGAAACGAAAAAAGAAAAGAAAATGAAGACGAAGAACAGGAAACAAAAAAATACGAAAATACGAAAAACTAAAAAACTAAAACGAAAACGAATAAAACGGAAAAAAACTCGAAATCTAAAAAGAACAACAATAAAAGAAAAAAACAAATAAAAAACGCTCCTAAAACGTCCACCAGTGGCATCCCTAACAGCAACAGCCATTCAGAACAGGATGTAAATATTTGTTATAATTATTACCCTATTTCCATGAATGGTGGGAGGGTGGGGGGGGGGGAGGGGGGGAGTAGTCCTGACCTTGTGAAATGTAGACCTATAAATTTCCCTCTGTGGTTTACCATAATTTTATCATTATTACTATCATCAGCATCGATAATGATATCATTATCCTTAGTAACACTATGGTTTTATTACCTCGGTTATATTAGTAAGTCATTATCATCACCAACAAAGGTGTTATTCTCGCACGGGTTTCGCCTTTGCAGAATATAATGTAAGTTGTTAGCAAAGTACTTCTTTGTGTGAGTGAGTGAGTGTGTGTGTGTGTGTGTGTGTGTGTGTGTGTGTGTGTGTGTGCGTTTGTGTGTGTGTTTGTGTGTGTGTGTGTGTGTGTGTGTGTGTGTGTGTGTGTGTGTGTGTGTGTGTGTGTGTGTGTGTGTGTGTGTGTGTGTGTGTGTGTGTGTGTGTGTGTGTGTGTGTGTGTGTTTATGTGTGTGTGTGTGTGTGTGTGTGTGCGAATGTTAAATACTTATGCATGTGTGTGTGTGTACGGTTCCGCACATATGTAAGTGTATGTGAATGTGGATGTTGATTATTTCTGCAAGTACATGAATAAACAAACATTCCTCTCTAAATATATGAATGTGAATGTTGCATCTTTCCGCATGTGTATATGAACGTGAATGTTGCATGGGAGGGTTGCTATTAGTGGATTTGTGGGCGTGTGGGTGAATGGGCGGCCGTAGTGTGTGGTAGACGATGATGAGGCGCTGTTTACACAACCACCTTAAAGATTAAAGCTGAACTGGTAGTGATATACGAGGGAGCGGGTCCGTGTGTGTGTGTGTGTGTGTGTGTGTGCGTGTTAGTGTGTATGTTTGTGTGTGTGTGTTTGTATTTGTGTGTGAGTGTGTTAGTGTGTATGTTTGTGTGTGTTTGTGTTTGTGTTTGTTTGTGTGTGTGTGTGTGCCCTGATACATTTATTAATCTCATGTCTCACAAAATGATGTTTATACCATGTGTATCATGATTCTCTCTCCTCTCCTTTCTCCCCTTTTCTTTCCTCTCTCGCCATCTCCTTCCTTCCTTTACCCACCACTCTCTCTCTCTCTCTACCTTCTCCCTCTCTCTCTCTCTCTCTCTCTCTCTCTCTCTCTCTCTCTCTCTCTCTCTCTCTCTCTCTCTCTCTCTCTCTCTCTCTCTCTCTCTCTCTCTCTCTCTCTCTCTCTCTCTCTCTCTCTCTCTCTCTCTCTCTCTCTCTCGCCCACTCCTTAGTCACAGCAGGAGATAGTGATTGAGTATCGATCAATAGTAATTTCAGCCGTGTAAAAAAGAAAAAAAAAAAAAAATACGCTCGTGCTGCGGATGTACCAATCAATCTATCTATCTACCTTTTTATTTATTTATCTCTGTGTGTAGCTATTCGTTCTTTGTGCGCGTGAGTTTATGTATCGATATATATATATATTTTTTTTTTTTTGAGAATGTGAGTGGCTATATAGGCTTCGTGAAAAAGGTTTCCGAAGGCGTTATTATATTTACTGCACGTGAATAGATATACTTTTATATATACTTGCATATATAGATACGCACACGCTCTCTCTCTCTCTCTCTCTCTCTCTCTCTCTCTCTCTCTCTCTCTCTCTCTTTCACTCCTCTATCCTCTTTCCCCTCTCTCTCTCATTCTTCATCTATTTCTCTCTCTCATGCACATATATATTTAAACCTAATTCATACCCAAGTAAATGCATTCAGCTCCTCTCCCCTCACCTCTCCCCTCACCTCCCTCACCTCTTCCCACTCAACTACCCTCCCTTCAACTCTCCCCTCACTCAACTCTCCCTCACTCCCTCCCTCATCTCCGAACCGCCCTCTAACCTCTCCCTCACTCCAACTATCCTTCTCACCTCTCCCCCTCACCTCACCTCCCTCCTCCCTCCCCTCCTCTCCCCCTCCCCTCTCCCTCCTCCTCCCCTCACCTTTCCCCCTCACCTCCCCTCACCTCTCCCCCGCCCACCTTCCCTCACCTTCTCTCCCCTCCCCTCCCTCACCCTCTCCCCCTCACCTCTTCCCCTCCCACCCCTTCCCTCATTCTCCCCACCCCCCTCACCTTACCTTCCCTCCCCCCCCTTCCCTCCCCTCCCCCTCCCTTCCCCTCACCTCCCCTCACCTCACCTCCCCTTCCCTCACCTCTCCCCTCCCTCCCCCTCCCCTCCCCTCACCTCTCCCCTCCCCCTCACTCCCTCCCTCATCTCCGAACCGCCCTCTAACCTCTCCCTCACCCAACTATCCTTCCCTCCCCTCCCCCCACTCACCTCCCCTCTCCTTCCCCTCATCTCCCTCTCCCTTCCTCTCATCTCTCCTCACTCCCTCCCTCATCTCCCCTCACCTCTCCCCTCACTCCCTCCCTCATCTCCCCTCACCTCTTCCCCTCCCTCCCCCTCCATCCCCTCCGCTATCCCCTCCTCACCCTTCTCCCCCTCACTCCTCTCCCTCTCCCCTCTGCCTTTCCCTCCCTCCCTTCCCCTCACCTCTCCCCTCACTCCCTCCCTCATCTCCGAACCGCCCTCCAACGTGTTAATACCGGAGCCGCTTCTCTCACGCTCTCTTCCGCAACAACCGACACCATTTTTCGATTAAGGTCACGCATCAATAAGCGTCGATATTATATCCCTTGGGAGGAGGGGGGCGAGGGGAGAAAGAGGGGAAAGTGGGGGGAAAGGGGGCGAGGGAGAAGGGGGGAAGGGGGGCGGGAGTTAGGGGGAAGGGAGGCGGGGAGAAAGGGGCGAGGGGAAAAAGGGAAAGGGGGACTGGAGAGAGGGAAAGAGTGGAAAGGGGGCGAGGGAGAAAGAGGGGAAAGGGTAGATTGGACAGGGAAAGAGGGAAGAGGGGAAAGGTGAGCGGGGAGAAAGAGGGAGAAAGAAGGGAAAAGGGAGGGAGAGAAAGGGGATAGTGTGAAAGAGGGGGAAAGAGGGGGACATTGGAGAGAACGGATAAGGGAAAAGGGGGAAAGGAAAGGGGGAAGAGGAATAAACGAAGGAGAAGAGGAGTGAAAAAAGAAGGGGGAAAGGGGAATGATGGAGACGAAGAGGAGAGAGGGAGAGAGGAGATGAAGGGTGTGATGGCAGGGGAGGGGGGGCTGATCCAGGAAAGGGAAGGAAAAGGGAAAAAAACGGGGAACAGGAAGGAAGGGAACAAAAATGGTCGCCTTCCCTTGGATTCTCTCTTGTTACCTCCTCCCCACCCGATTTTTTTTTTTTTTTTTTTATAAACCTCTCTCTCACTTCTTTCTTCTTCTTCTCTCTCTCTCTCTCTCTCTCTCTCTCTCTCTCTCTCTCTCTCTCTCTCTCTCTCTCTCTCTCTCTCTCTCTCTCTCTCTCTCTCTCTCTCTCTCTCTCTTTCTCTCTCTCTCTCTCAATCTATTCCCCACTCTCTAAATCGCTCTCTTTCTAAATCTTCCTTTCTCTCTCTCTCTCTCTCTCTCTCTCTCTCTCTCTCTCTCTCTCTCTCTCTCTCTCTCTCTCTCTCTCTCTCTCTCTCTCTCTCTCTCTCTCCCTCTCTCCCCTCTTCACAGCTGGTCAATTAGGGTGATTCACCAAAACGTTCCAATCGCTTAACAAGGCAGAATCTCAAAGACTTTAATCATCGTTAAGTTTGAAGATTCGACCATTAATCATCGCGTCTTCTTTCAGGTGATGAATGACTTCTTCCCCCCTCCCCTCACCCCCCTCTCTCCTCGTCCCCCCTCTCCTCTTCTCCCTCTCCCCTCATCTCCCTTCGCCCCTTCCCCTTAGTTCCCACTTCTCTACTCCCATCTACTCTCGTCTCCCTCTCCTCTTCACTTTTCCCCCTCGTCATCTTCACTTCTACTCCTCCATCTTCTTCTTCATATCCTTTTCTCAACTCCCTCCCTCCTCTCTCCTCCTATCCTCCTCCCCTCCCTCTGTTCCCCCTTCTCCTTTTTCCCTTCCCCCTATTTCCCTTCCCCTGCCCCTTCTCTTCCTCCTCTTCCACTATCCTCCTTCCACTTTTACCCCTCCCCTTCCACCTTCCCTTCCTCCCCCTCACCCTCCTTCTTCCCCTTCTCCCCTCCCCCATCGCTCCTCCCCCTCCTCCTCCTCCTGCTCCTTCCCTCGACCAGAAACATATTAAACGTCTTGCCGCATATTAAATATATACCTGATTATTCCCTAGGCTTTGGGGATGGTTTGGGTGCGGGCGTGGGCGGTTGGCGGTTGGGATGAAAGAGAGAGAGAGAGAGAGAGAG
>NC_091583.1:15592080-15597080 GCF_042767895.1 Penaeus vannamei | reverse complement strand
GTGATAACGGTTATAGTAATAATTATAATGATAATGATAAGAATAGTAATAGCAAGAATAATTATGATAAGGATAATAATTACAATGGTAATGATAGTAATGATAACAACAATGATAATAGTAATACTAATAATAATGATGATGATAATGATAATAATGATAATGATAATAATAATAATGATGATAATGATAACAATAATAATAATAATAATAGTAATAGTAATAATAATAATAATAATAATGATAATAATAATAATAATAATAATAATAATAATAATAATAATAATAATAATAATGATAATGATGATGATGATAATAGTAAGTAGAAGAATAAGATGATGAAGAAGTACACTTGTAGGAATAGAAGAAAATAAAATAGATGAGCAAAAAGGACGAAAAAGAAAAGACGAAGTCGAGGAAGACAACGACGACGACGACGACGAAGAAGAAGAAGAGGACGTGGTAGCAAAAGTAGAAGAAGAAGAAGACGAAGACAACAACGACGACGCTGAAGAAGAAGAAGAAGAAGAAGAAGAAATAGTAGTAACAGTAATAGAAGAAGAAGAAGAAATAGCAAAAGACGAAGACAACGACGAAGACGACGACGACGCTGAAGAAGTAAAAGAAGAAGATGGCGAAGAAAATGAAGAAGAGGTGACAGCCAGCATAACAAACGTGGGAATGCTCGGGCGATGAAACCTTTTACAGCAGCTAGCGAACCTCAGCATGAAAAATCATCTCAGGAGGACGGCGAGTCATCTTGAAGCTCAGAGGACACATCTGGCCCGCAGGAGAGAGGGAGGGAAGGAGGGAGAAAGAGAGAGAGGGAGGGAGAAAGGGAGGGGAAGGAGGGAGAGGGAGAGAGTGGAGGGAGGGAGGGAGGGGAAAGAGGGAGGGAGGGAGAGAGAGGGTGGGAGGAAGGGAGGGAAGGAGAGGGAGGGTGGGAGGGAGGGAGAGAGGGAGAGAGAAAGGGGGGAGGGAGGTAGAGAAGGAAGGAGGGAGGGAGAAAGAGAGAGAGATAGAAGGAAAGAGAAAGAGAGAGACAGAAAGACAGAGAGATAGAAAGAAAGAGAGAAAGAGAAAGACAGTCCCCAAGAACATCGGCGGCCATGACGGAAAGCGGCCGAAGAAGCGAGACACCTGCTGATAACTGATGAGATATTGTGAGGAATGTGTGGGAGAAGGAGAGGAAGGAAGGGAGGGAAGGAGGGAGGGAAGGGAGGAAGAGGGGGGGAGGGGGGAGGGGGGGAACTGGGAGAGAAATGAGAGACGACGTTGAGAGGGTGGGGGTGAAGGGAGGGGAAAGGGTGAGATAAGGGGGGAATAGTTTTAGAAATATATATGTATGTTCTTCAACATACGCACGCACGTGTTCTTATACTCTTGACACACACACAGACACACACACACATGTGCATGTGTGTGTGTGTGTGTATATATATATATATATATATATATATATATATATATATATATATATATATATATATATATATATATATATATATATCTATATATATATATATATATATATATATATATATATATTTATATATATATATATATATATATAAATATATATATATATAATTATATATATATATACTTAATATATTTCTATATATCTATCTATCTATCTATCTATCTATCTATCTATCTATCTATCTATCTATATATATATATATATATATATATATATATATATATATATATATATATGTATATATATATATATATATATATATATATATATATATATATATATATGTATACATATATGTATAAATATATATATATATATATATATATATATATATATATATATATATATATATGTATATATATATATATACATACATATATATATATATATATATATATATATATATATATATATATATATATATATATATATATATATATATATATATATATATATATATATATATATATACACGGCTTGGAAGACGTAAGAGCCCAGACACACGCTCCGAGGGAGACCACCCAAGCCCGGCGACCAAACAACGACCAAGCACATAGACCTACCCCAATTCTCGAGCCCAAACGCTCCCTTTTTCATCCTCCTTATCTCCCCGCTCTCGTCTTCTTCCAAGTGAGGTGATAAGTGATAAAGCGCGATAAGGCCGGGCGTGTGCAACTTCAACAGAGCAATATAATTTGTGAACTTATACTTGCAGTGATACCATGCATCTTCGTTGAAGTTTGGCGGAGGCGGGAAGCAGCGTCTTCGGGAGGAGATGTTGGCGGCGCGGTTCAGGGGATGTTTATCTTGATTTAGACGAAATTTATTTAGGAATTAGTCGCTTTATCATTGATAATTGAGCAAGAAAAGTATTGCATACAAATTTATGCAAAAACTCAAGTCGGAGTCAGAAACATGAGCATATACACTCATAAATGCACACACACTCATATATATATATATATATATATATATATATATATATATATATATATATATATATATATATATATATATGTATATATATATATATATATATATATATATATATATACATACATACATACATACATATATATGTATGTACATATATATATATGTATGTGTGTGTTTGTGTGTATGCATGTATATAGTCATAAATTATACAGGTAAAGCAGATTCCAACAAAACAGGGAATAAGAGAAAGATAGATGAAAAGAGAGACGGAAAGAGCTGAGAGAGAGAGAAGTCCTGGGTTGGAGTGAAGGAATAGAAGAAGAGGAGAGGGAAGGGAGGGAGGCAGAATAGTGTAGTAGGCTAGGGGGGGAGGGCAGGGAAGGAGGAGAGAGGAAAAGTCGGGGGGGAGGAGAAGGGAGGGAGGGAGAGGACGGGAGGAGGGGAAGGAGAGGGAAGAACCACGGAAGGTCGGGAGGAGGAGGGAGGGAGGGGAGGGGAGGAGGGGAAGGAGGAGGGAGAGGAGGAGGGACAAGGCGGAGGGGGAGAGGAGGTGGGAGGAGCATCGTACGCCCGGCAGCGAGGTGGCGTGGCAGCATCAGTCTTCATCAGGAAGCATCACAGGGCGACACCCACAACTGCTCACATGTGCTTCTCCTCTCCTCCTCTCGCCTCCTCCTCCTCCTCCTCCTCCTCTTTTCCCCCCATTTCTCTTCCTCGTTTTTGGGTGTAATTTCTTCATTTGTTTCGTTTTTGTCTTCCTTAGTTCTCCATCGGTGTGTTTTGTATGTTTATTCGTTAATTTTCCTTACTTGAACCCCCAAGCTTCCACGGTATAGTTGCCAGCGTTCACCTTTTCCTTAGATTATCACGCTGCCTGGTTTTTAGATCGGTAAGTTGAAGTTGAAATTAAATGAATTAATAGATACATAAATCATATAACTCTGATAATATTTTAGACGATGAATAAATGTAATACAGGTAACAGAAAAATATATTTAAACAAACTTACGAATTTCGCACATCATATTTTTTCTTTTTACATTTATATATAACGGTATTAATTTTATCAACGGTGAGTATATTAAGATGACTATTACCATTTTTATCAGAAAAAATGCTAAAAAGGAAATAGTCACGATAAGAATAACCATTTAATGATAAACATATTATGAAAACCAAAAAAAAAAAAAAAAAAAAAGAATCATTACGGCCCTTTTAATGTACCTAATATCCTAATTGTGATACTGACAATAATTATCATTAGCAATACTTTATAACGATGATATACTCATAACTGTGATAATACTGTTTAGACAGTCTAATATTAATGGTAATGGTAATAATAATGATAATGGTAGTAAGAATGGAGTTAACAATAATATTAATAAAAGTAATAATAATTGTAATAATGATAATAAAAGTAATAACAATTGTAATAGTGATAATAAAAGTAGTAATAATTCTAATATTAATAATAAAAGTAATAAAACTGCATTAGGGATAATAGTGCTAACAAGAAAACAATAATAGTAATAAAAATAAAAGAAATGATAATAACAATAATAATATGAATAACATGAATATTTGTAAGAATATGATTATGAAAATAAATAACAGTAACTATAACAATGATGACAAAAACAATAGATAAAAGAATGTTAACAATGATAGTGGTATTAGCAATAATGATAATGATAATAATGATTATAACAATAATTATGATAATAATAATAATAATAATAATAATAATAATAATAAAGACAACAAAAATAATAATAATTATAATAATAATAATGATAATAATAATAACAATGATAAGGACAACAACAGTAAAAATGATAATAGCAATAATAGTAATACTAATGATTAGGAAAATGATAATAGAAGCAGTAATGATAGCGATAGTAGAAAAAAAATAGTAGTAGTATCATTACTACTACTACTACTATCAATAATTTTATTATCATTATTCTTGATATAATTGTTATTGTTATTATCATTATGATTATTGTTTTTATTATTACCTTTATTATTGTCATTACTGTTGTTGTTTTAATCATCATCATGTATTATTGCTATTATTGTCCTTATCAGCATTAAGATTATAGTTATTGCTTAGATTGCAAAAAAAATGCAATTATTATTATTATTATTATTATCAATCTTTTTACTATTATCATTATTATCATCCTCATATTTTTTTCAATATTTCCAACAATAATAAGACATTCAAACCGCGCATCGGACTGGATGTTTACAGCGCTAACAAACATTATTTAATCGCAATATTCGAAAGCCAGCCAGCACTGCGACGTCGTTGCTAACCAGGCACTGCGCCTCTCTTCATCATTCCGTTTGTTTATTCCTTCTTCGTCTTCTCTCCTCCTCTTTTTCTTTCTTTCTCTTATTTTTATTTGTTTATTTCTCTCTCTGTCTCTCCGTCTCTCTGTCTCTCTGTCTCTCTGTCTCTCTGTCTCTCTGTCTCTCTCTCTCTCTCTCTCTCTCTCTCTCTCTCTCTCTCTCTCTCTCTATATATATATATATATATATATATATATATATATATATATATATATGTATA
>NC_091583.1:15579580-15582080 GCF_042767895.1 Penaeus vannamei | reverse complement strand
ATGAATATCAAGACTATTAATATTGTTATTGACATTTTCCTGTTTTTTTTTATATTACCATTCTTATTGATATTATTGTAATTATCATCATTATCATTTCTATCATTATGATATTTTTAAGAAACTAATCATTATCCATTTTTCTACTATTATTATCATCAATATTATCATCATCATCGTCGTTATTAAGGATATTATTATCATTATTACGATTATTATTATCATTATCATCAATATCACTTTTATCGAATTTATTAACATCATCACCATTATTACATATATATTTGCTATTGTTATTATTGTCATTATCATTATTATTTTGTATCTTCATCATAATTATCTTTATTATGTTTATTACTATTAGTATTATTTTTATTATCATTACTGTTATTTTTATCATTGATTTTATTATGTGTAAACACTGTCATATATTATAATTATTTTCATTATCATAAGTATCATAATTGCTGTCATTACCATCATTATAATTTTTATCATTATCATTATCATAATTGTTATTATCAATATTTTAATTGTTATTATCAATATTATTAAAATCGTTTTCATCATTATCATTATTATTATCATCATCCCTATCCCTCCAAATCATCAATCCCTCCATTCCCTCCGCCTCAAGCCGCCCGACCCTCTCCCCCAACGGCAGCCGAAGCCCCTCTCCTTCGCCGCCGCTCGCACGCCCCCTCCGATTCCTCCGCGGCGGCCGAGGATGAAAAATAGAAACGCGTCATTCCACACGATAATGACTAAATTAGCGGCCGCCGTATACCGTGGGGGTAATTTGCGCCGTAAAAATGGACAGTGTACAAACGACACTCCATCAAGCGAGGCACTGAGTAGGCCGACCGCCCGCCCGCCCGCCCGACCGACCGACCGCTTCCAAAACAAACCGCGGAGGGACCGGAAACACACACGAATCTTTCGTTTATTTTTTTCGCCTTTTTTTCGTCTCTAGATCTGTTTATTTCTTCGGCTTGATTTTTTTTTCTACGAATGAATAAAGTATGGATGAATATCTGTCGGATACGATTAAAAAATATCAGAATGGAGAGTCGAGAGCATCGTATTTTTATTTTTTCAAAGACTTCGAAACAATGGCAGAGTCGCCGACGGGCCGACGTTGAGGAATCGCGCGGGAAAACTGAAAAATGGCCGGCACCTCCCTCAGCAGCGCTAACAAATATCTTCATTATACATAGGGATTATGGGGCATGGAGGAGAGAGAGAGAGAGAGATACGAAGAAGAGGTGAAGTGAAGAAAGGAATAAGAGAGAAAAGAAGAGAAAGAAGGAGGAGGGAATAGCGGAAAGAAGGAGGCAAAGAGTGACTTCGATTTCCTGTTTGGGAACTAAATCATCACAGCCTCATGAAAGTTTTAGACGACGTCGAAAGGAGCGGCGGGGAGCTCGGACTAGAAGAAAAAGAAGAAGAAAAAGGAGAGAAATGGAGGAGAGCTTCGAGCCGAGGTGATGGACGAAGCCCGAGGACGTCGACGGATCTGAAAGCACCGAGGAAGACCGGGGGACCGTGGGGGCTGGTTGGGGGGGGGGGGAGAGGAGGTTTTAGGAGGGGGGGGGGGATGGAGGGTGTAGGATGAGGATAATCATCGCGAGTCTTATTGATTACTGTTCAGATGGCGACTATAATTTCGTGACAAATTGAGCATAGAGCAGGGAGACGGAGCGAGAGAAAGAGAGAGAGGGAGCGAGGACGGAGTGGGCCGAGGCGAGCGCGCGACTCCAGCGGAAGGACCAGGAATGCAAAACGTTTGTCGCTAACCGTTTCCCACCTGAAAAAAAATAATCTTATCGAAAAGAAACGTAAAGAAACTCGTGTTTAATAAAGAGATAAACGAATGGATAACCCAACGGGCGACGTACCGGAGGGAGGAGAAGGAGAAGGACAAGTATTCCTCCAAAAGAAGTTTGAAAACAGTATTTGGAACGCGTAGCATGGCCGCGATGGAGGAGCGTGTGGTCTCCCAACGACTCGCAGCGAGGAACTAAACCATGCTCTCCTTGCCAGCTTCTTTTATACGACCAACCTCTCTCTCTCTCTCACTCTCTCTCTCTCTTTTACTCTCACTTACTCTCTCTCTCTCTCTTCCTCAAACTCTCTCTCTCTCTTCCTCAGACTCTCTCTTCCTCTCTCTCTCTCTTTCTTCCTCTCTATCCCTCTCTCTCTCTTTCTCTCTCTCTCTCTATCTCTCTCCTTCGTTCGCGCGCCAACTCGAGCCGTCGGACCTAACCCACATTCATTTCTTAAAGCCGTAGTAGTAGCAACGCTTTACAAAAGTTTCGTTCCTCCCACATCTTTATGATGTAACTAGCGTCTCTCTCTCTCTCTCTCTCTCTCTCTCTCTCTCTCTCTCTCTCTCTCTCTCTCTCTCTCTCTCTCTCTCTCTCTCTCTCTCTCTCTCTCTCTTTCTCTCTCTCTCTCTCGTTCTTTCTTTCTTTCTCTTTCTCTCTTTCGTTATCTTTTG
>NC_091583.1:15562080-15572080 GCF_042767895.1 Penaeus vannamei | reverse complement strand
AAAGGAGTGCGTGCTTGAAGAGAACATGCAATAAATGCTTTCTCGAAATCACTAGCTTGTTCTTTGTTCTTTGTTCACGAAGCCACATGACACACGCATCTGTCTTTGTGAGTGAACAGTGAACAAGTGGTTGATAGTGATACAAAGATTTTTGAAAAATATATATGCTTATATTCGGATAAAGGTTGATAGATAATTAGATAAAGAAATAGAAATGGATGTGTTGTGTATGTGTGTGTGTGTGTGTGTATGTGTGTGTGTGTGTGTGTGTGTGTGTGTGTGTGCGTGTGTGTGTGTGTGTGCCGTGAGTGAACCTGTGTTTGTATGTATATATTTATGGCAAATGCATACATGATAACCCCCTCCAAACTAAACTAAAAAGAAGAGAGAGAAAAAATAGTACCCCTATGCCCAGTACCCTCACCCCCACCTCCCCTCCCTATCTCATCCTATCTCCCGAGAGAGAGAGAGAGAGAGAGAGAGAGAGAGAGAGAGAGAGAGAGAGAGAGAGAGAGAGAGAGAGAGAGAGAGAGAGAGAGAGAGAGAGAGAGAAAAAGAAAGAAAAGAGAGAGAGAGAAAGAGAAAGAAATAGAAAGTTAGAAAGAGAGACAGACACAGAAAAAAAGAGAAAAAGATACACAAAAAGAGAAAGACAAACTCCACAAAAGAAAAGACACTCAGATAAAAAAAGACCCCCCCACCCCACCCCACCAAAAAAAAAAAAAAAAAAAAGAAAAGGACACTCAGAAAAAAGACCCCCCCCAAAAAAAAAAAAAAAAAAAAAAAAACGAAAAAACACCACAGCCCCCAATCCCCGCCGACGGAGACCCCAAGCAAAACAAGGCGAAGGGCCCCGCGACGCCAAATGGTCCATGCAAATGAAATATCAGCGGGGGATCCCCACGCATTACTAGATTCACGCGTCGTTCTGCTTTGAAACGTTGATGATGAAGGGAACCGCAGCCACGCCGTGTGATATATCTATTGCATGCGTTAATGTTTCAGACAATTCTTCCCACCTCCTGGCCCCTCTATCTACTCCTGCCTAATCCGCAACCACTTATTCATTTTCTTTTCCTGTTCTTCTTCCTCTTCTTCTTTGCTTTTCTGTTTTATTTATTTATTAATCTTTTTTTTTTCTGGTAGGGGTCTCTATTTTAGTTTTTTTTTCCTTCTTAACAATTATTCTTGTTCTCTTTTGCTATTCCTTATCCCTGTGATTATTCTTTTTTTCTTGTTTTTTTTTCTTATTTTTTCTTCTTCTCTTCCTCCTCTTTCTCTCTTTTCTTCCTCTATTCTTTCTCTTTTTCCTGCCTCTGCTCCTCGTTTCTTCCCTCTCTGTCGTCTGCCTTCTCATTCTCTTCTTTTTCCTCTATTCCCTCCCCCTCCTCTTCTTCTTTTCCCCTGCTCTCCTCCTTCTCCATTCTTTTCCACTCCCCATCTCTCCTCCTTCTTCATTCTCGTCTCCTCTCATCCACTCCCCATCTCTCTTTCTTCTCCATTCTCTTCTCCTCCCTTCCTCTCCTTCTCCACTCTCTTCCACTGCCCTCTTCTCTCCTCCATCTCCACTCTCTTCTCCTCCCTTCCTCGCCTCCTCTCCTCTCTTTTCCTCTCCTCCTTTTCCATTCTCTTCTCCTCCCTTTCCTCTTCTTCTCCACTCTCCCTCTCTCCCCTCTCTCCTCTCCTCCTTCTCCATTCTCTTCTCCTCCCTTTCCTCTCCTTCTCCACTCTCTCCCCCTCTCCTCCTTCCACTCTCGCTTCTCCATTCTCTTCTCCTCCCTTTCCTCTCCTTCTCCACTCTCTCCCCCTCTCAACCTTCCACCCTCGCTTCTCCATTCTCTTCTCCTCCCTTTCCTCTCCTCCTCCACTCTCTCCCCCTCTCAACCTTCCACCCTTTCGTCTCTCCATTCTCTTCTCCCTTCCCTCTTCTTCTCCACTCTCTCCCCCTCTCCTCCTTCCACCCTTTCGTCTCTCCATGTGAACCTCATCCTTTGTTCTTTTATGTAAACAATCGGATTCAGTCTGATGTCTATTTCCACAAGCATTCTGTAAACAATCTAAATCATAGCGAGAGGTATGTTTCTTATGATAAATCACTCGGAGCTGAATATATAAGCACAGCTGTGATGGAGAAGAAGAAGATGAAGAAGAAGAGGGGGGAGGGGAAGGAGGAGGAGAAAAAGAAGAAGGAAGAGGAGGAGGAGAAAGGAGAAGGAGAAAAAGAAGAAGAAGGAAAAGAAGAAGAAGAAGAAGGAGAAAAAGAAGAAGAAGGAAAAGAAGAAGAAGAAGAAGGAGAAAAAGGAAAAGGAGAAATAAATCAAACGATAGATGCATAGACAGATAAACGAATGCATACATACAAATAGAAGGGGAAGGACACAAAGGCAAATAAATATACTTTCATTCAGAATACATCTTAGCCCGGAGCAGAAAACCTAGATATCACCAAAAACCATCTTATACAGTCACATTTTACATTTTAAACAACAATTTATGCTGACATAGGACCCCCCCTCGACCCTTTGGGGAATGGCAGGGAAGGAGAGCCCCCCCCACCCCCCACACCTCCCCTTCCCCCCACCCTTACCTCCCTTCCCCACCCCTCCCCCCATTCCTCCGGGCCATAAGACTCAAAAAACATATTCAAATTTGAAGAACAATTTCTTCTTCTTCTTCATCTTCTTCTTCTTCTTTTTTCTTCTTCTTCTTCTCCTCCTCCTCCTTCTTCTTCTTCTTCTTCTTCTTCTCCTCCTTCTTCCTCCTCCTCCTCCTCCTCCTCCTCCTCCTCCTCGTCTTCGTCCCCCCCTACAAATAATTTCCATTTAGAGTGCGGGAGATCCATATCAAAAAGGGCTTGATAATCCACACAAACTTATTCAATTCTCGAACATTTATGTAGTCCCTGGAGTGTGGTTGGCGCGACACTTGTTGAGGCTGATCGAGGAGGTCTAGGAGGAGGTGGTAAGGAAGGAGGGAAGGAGGGGGAGAAGGGATGGAAGGAGGAGGAAGAGGAGGAGGGAGGAAGAGGTAGGAGGAGGGAGGAAGAGGGATGGAATAAGGAGGAGGAGACGAAGATAAGGAGGAGGAGGAGACGAAGGTGAAGAGGAGGATGAGACGAAGGTAAAGAGGAGGAGGAGGAGAAAAGGAAGAAGGAGGAAGGATGGAAGGAGGAAAGGGAGGGATGGAAGAAGGAGGAGGAGGAGGGAAGGAGGAGGAAAAGAAGGAAGGAGGAGAAGGAGAGGAAAAAAAGAGAGGCGAATAAGTAGAATGAGGGCACGAATGAGAATGAGGAAAGGAAGAAGATCTATGGGGAGATAAGAAAAAGGAGGAGAGGAGAAATAATAGTATGGAATCGGTGACAAAGAGTAGGAGAAGAATGAGAATGGGGAACAGAAGAAGTAAGACGAAAAGGAGGAAGAGGAAAATGAGTAGAATTGGGAGAAGAAGACGAACAATAACAAGAAGAACAAGAAGAAGGGAGTGGAGGGGGAAAAGGGAAGGATAAGGATAGGCAGGAAAAGGATACGTAGTAGGAGAAGAAGGAGGAGAAATGAAAATATTGATAATGAAAATGAAAGTAGTAGTAGTAATGATAATGATAATAATAACAATAATAATGATACTACTACTACTACTACCACTACTAATAATAACAATGATAATAATGATAACAATAATAATCATCATCATTTTCATCATCATCATAATGATAATAGCAAGAATGATCATAATCATAATATCATAAAGATGATAAAAAATATAATGATAACAATAATAATAAAAAATAACAACAGTGGTAATGATTATAATAATAATGATGATGATTATAATAATGATGATCCTAATAACAATAATAATACCCATACAAATAATGATAATAACAATGATAATACCAGCAACAACAATAATAAAAAACTTTAATAACAAAAATAATGATTTGATAATAATAATGATGATAATAATAAGGTAATAATAATAACAATAACAGTGATGGCAATAATGACAATAATGATAACAATAATAATAACAATAATACTAATACTAATAATGATAATGATAATGAAAATCATACAAATGCTTTAAATAACGATGATAATGAAATAACAATTACAACAACAACAACAACGACAAAAAATTAAATTATGATAAATAATAAAGATAAACATTATAATGATTATAATAATGATAATGATGATAATGATAATGATAATAATTATTATGATAAGGATATCAATAACAGTAATAATAATAATAATTGTTATTATTATTATTATCCCTATTATTAATATCATTATTATTATTATCATTATTATCATCATTATTATTATCATTGTTATTACCATTATTATTACAATTATTATTATTATTATTATTATTATCATTATTATCATCATTATTATTATTATTATTATCATTATTATCATTTTATTATTATTATTATTATCATTATTATTATTATTATTATTATTATTATTATTATTATTATTATTATTATTATTATCATTATTGTTATTATTATTATTATTATTATTATCATCATCATCATTATCATTATTATCATTATTATTACTATTATTATTACTAATATTATTATCATTATTATTATTATTGTCATTATTATCATTGCTATTATTATCATTGCTATTGTTATTGTTCTTGTAATTGTTATTATGAAAATAGTACTATAGTGATAGTGATTATAATAAAATGATGATGATAATAACAAACAATGATAGCTATAACAGTAGTGATAACGACAATAATAACAATATCAAAAACAATAGAAATTATAATAATAATGACAATGATAGCATTAACAACATGAGAAAAAATGATAATGATAAAAATGATGATAATGATCATAATAATAATGACAATGATAATGATAGTGATGATAATAATTATAATGATAATGATAACCAAAATAACATTGGTAATAATAATAATGACAATAATTATTATGAATATGATAATGATAATAGTAACAACAACAACAATAATAATGATAATAATAATAACAATAATAACAATAAAGATAATGTTGATGATAACAGTTATAACAATATATTCAGGTTGATGATGAGTATAGCAATAATACTAATCAATAATAAATATAATAACATGAATAATGATGATGATAAAATAACATTAATAACAACAACAATTACCAGTGTTAGCTATATTAACAAAATAGCCATAAACAAACAATTTGTGAAGTTAATGTAAATACAGTTTTATTAAAACGACTATGCGTATATTACCATTTAAGAATATGTTAAATTCTTGCAAAGTACTTTCAAACGTAATATTAGGAGATGAGGAGAGAAATAGATGGATAGATGGATAGATGCTGAGAACGGAGAAACACAAACTGAGTGATAAAGAAATAGAAAGCGAAAGAATGAGCGATAAAGAGAGAGAGGAAGTGCCAGAGAGAGAGAGAGAGAGAGAGAGAGAGAGAGAGAGAGAGAGAGAGAGAGAGAGAGAGAGAGAGAGAGAGAGAGAAAGAGAGAGAGAGAGAGAGAGAGAGAGAGAGAGAGAGAGAGAGAGAGAGAGAGAGAGAGAGAGAGAGAGAGAGTTAGAGAGAGTTAGAGAGAGTGAGAGAGAGAGAGAGAGAAAGAGAGAGAGGCAGAGAGAAAAAGAGATGCGAGGAGAGAAGCAACAAAGAGGAGGGAAACGGAGAGAAGAGAAGAAAGTGTGAGACGGTGGAAGAGAGCAAGAGAAAGAGCAAAAAGATGACGAGGAAGACGGAGAGAGAGGAACACAAACAGGGAGAGAAGTGGTGGTGGGTTGAGGTGGGGGTAAGGAAAGAGTGAGGGGGGAGATGAGGAGAATGTGGGGGCGCAGAGAAGAGGGGGGGCTAAAAGAACGATTAGAGAAAATGGGAAAATAACCAAAGTAAGAGAACTGACACACGGGGGAAAGACGTTTAGGGGGGACTTAGAAAAATAGGAAACTAAAACAGAAAATGGGATCGTAACTCCACCGAGATTCTCCTGAGGAATTTATGCTTCGTGAGAAAGACGCTTGCTAAATTACTCTAAGAAATTTTCATACTACTTCCACGTGTATGATAAAATAAAGAACAATATCTTTCCTCCGAAACAATGTCATTATCCAATTTAGACGCGGAATTCGCTCTCATCTTTTCGTTAGAATCCACAATAATCCTTAAATAAATATATCTATTAAAGAGAAGAGAGAGAGAGAAAAATAACACTCATATCCAGCTCATATTTCCAACTCCAAATTCGTCGGCAGAAGACCGAACTATCGCTCGCCATTACAATAAATTTCGTATACAATAATGGCCGCCTTGTAACATCGGTCAATAGAACTGCGCATGCTCAGTCATGGTAAACAATACTCAAGTCCGCGCGCTTAACTTATAACTTTTGAATCTCATGGCAGAGTACATAGAAAAAAAGAAATAAAGAAGAATAAATAACATAATAAAGGAGAGAGAGATTGATATATAAATATGGTAAACTGTTGTGAAGTATCGTTTGCTGAATGAATACGTGTTGCGGTTAAATAGAAAAATTCTCGTTTCACATTCCTACATGTGTTTCTAAAACAAAAATACGAGAGTTACAAATTTATCTACAAGAGGATTTATATTATCTTCTCCCCCCCAAGTCTAAAAATACTCTTGCAAAATCTGTCTTTATAAGCGGCATGCAACAACTTTCCTCGAACGTGGACACAATCGCCCTGCAACCCCGGTAGTGTACGATAATGTTCAATATTTCAACCCTCACCTCTTGCAAATCCGTTATCATAATTACGTATCTTATTAAAGATAACACGTTTCTCCTAAACCAGAGATCAGAAAGCTAAAAGAAAAAATACATATATATATAGAAATTGGCAAAATTTCCCCCTTTCGGCCACCTTTAGATATAACGGTCCTGCAAGAGAGAGAGAAGGAGAGAGAGAAAGAGAGAGAGAGAGAGCGAGAGCCTCGGCGGTCGGGCTGAATTGCAAGGTCGAGGTTAGCGAAGGCCGTTACTCGGCTGTTTATGGGCACTTTATGATAGTTTTATAGCGCATAACTCGTCACGTGATACAAACAAACCCACGTGGTGTGCTTATGAATGGAAGACTGTCCGGGGAGAGGGGGAAGGGGGTGGGGAGAAGAAGAAGGGGTACAGGAGGAGGAGGAGGAGAGGGAAGGAGGAGGGTGACGAAGGGGGAGAAGCTAAGAGGAGTCTGGATAGAATGTAAACACAAAGTTAAGCTGTCAGGCGGGGATTGTTGCCCAGTAATTAGAGCTGTTTTTTTTTTTTTTTTTTTTTTTTTTTTGATTTTATGTGGTTGTAAAATGCTGCATGGGTTATTTGGCCGCGAGCTCACACTTTATGGGCTTGGCTGCTCTCCGATCTTACAGGGGGGGTGGAGGGATAACAGCTGACTTTTCTCTTAAAGTGGAAAGAGATTTGCAATCTTTCGACTGCTTCCTGTTGCAGTATTTCAATTTTTCTCTAATTTCACTCTCTGGGGAGTATTTTAATTAGTGGATTTATATGGAGAGGATGTAAATGATATCACAGTATGAGTTTGTTTAGTGAAATAAATGGCGCATGAACCCTGTATGTAATTGGAAATTATTGATCAATTTGTTAAGAACGTTTGTTGAGGATTTAAAACCAAACAGGTGTTTTCAAAGCATTCCAAATAATCATAACCAAATAGCAAAAAAATGAATCATACCTGGAATACATGAGAAGCGCCTGATGGGTAAATCTAACAACAAATATCAGAAACAGATTAGTTTTAGTGTGGGCGAGAGAGTCATTTTCTGTAACAGACTTCCATTGATTTTTGGGCTACCCAGTTCTCTATGATGACGTCACATTCCAGGGTCCTCAGCTAGACGTAAGTTTGTAAGGATGACGTAAGCTTCTCGTCAATTGACAAGCGAGTCGTGCGCTATCCGTGAGCGAGTAGTAAATGAGTAAGGCGTAACCCAATCGCAAGTAAAGTCGCATGTAAGTAAGTTATAAGCAAGTAATTCACAAGTAGATCCTGAGCTGGTCGTAAGTCAGTTCGTGCTGGCATCTAGTGGCCGACATCCAAACTAACGCGGGGCCGTAAGTCAGAAGCGCGATAATTTTCTTCTTTTGTACTTTTACTCTCTTTCAAGACCATCCTCGGATCACAGCCGATAGTTATCTTTTTCTACCGCGACGAGATGCGATAATGAGCTCTTCCGGATGGATTTCAGCGCGAGATAAGCGTCGCATCCCTGTCCTTAAATGAGCCAAAGACGGCGTGAGTGATCTCTTACTGAGTGGGCCTCATTCCTCACCGGTCGGTCTTCCCGCGTCCCGGAATTTACACAGGGCTAGGAAACGCGTCGATAATCGTGCCTTTTTTGTCATTTGTTTAATCATTTTATGATCTTTAGGGGATGTCTTGCCTTCGATAGAGAGCTCGAGAGGTCACGAGAGAAATGGATAGGATATTTAACGCCCGTTTGATATCGTGCAGAAGGGTGGGGAGGGGGAGGGAGGGAGGGAAAGGGAAGGGAAGGAGGGAGGCTGACAGAAGCAACCGCTTGTAGGGCCGGGAATCAATAACGTGTCTCCTCAGTCTAAGCAGTCTGATGCATTTTTTAAAAAGGGAATATTTTTCTTCATGGATCTACCTCTCGGCAAAAATAGAAGAAAAAAATATATTTAAAAAAAATGAATAAGAAAATGTAGAAAATTAGATCTAAATGTAAAATGTAAATCTGAGAATAGATCTAAAAAATTGAATAAGAAAATGTAAAAAAAGAAAATAATAAAAAAACGAGAAAAAAAATGTAATAGCGAATTTTGATACGGTATTTCCCGTTACGAAATTCATCAGAAACTTAACCGCGGCACATATCTCTTCACGGTCTTTCATTATTAATACCCGGAGAGAAAAGCTTTCGGATATCGAGTCATGCAATCCGGCACTTAAGTCTGTAACTTCTGCCATGCATAATTTCTGCAACCAATCAGACTACGAGCGAAGAAACACTCCGAATGTCATGCATTATGTAGCACGTAGTCTGTCCTGTTGAAGAAGAAGAAATAGAGAAAGAAAAAAAATGGAATACCAAAAATATGGGATAATATTTTTAGCAACGTCTCATCAATACTTTATATATTTTTTTCTAGCTCTGTTCCCTCCTCCCCCTCCCCTTCCACTCCCCTTCCCTTTCCCCTCTCCTACCACTCCCCCTTTCCTCCCCCTCCCCCCTCTCCCCTTTCTTAAGACACCACTTTACTCTCTCCAGGAACGACTAACCGAGAGAGTATAAAGGGGAAGATATACTTACGAATGATAAGGCGTAAGTGATATCAGAGTGGTTATTAAATAAAAAAAAATAATAAAAAAAGTGAAAAAAATTAAGATAAAACGCACGAAGAAGAAGAAGAAGAAAGGCAATCCCAATAACATGAGATTATATTCTATATGTTTTTCTTTTATTTAATTTTATTTATTCTCGGTTTCCTTTTATGGGTAGGCAGATGACGTCATGGATATATATAACACCGAGGATTTTCTTAGTATGTTTGTGTGTGCGTGCGTGTGTGTGCGCGTGTGTGTGGGAGGGGGGGGGTTATAATGGAGATTGATGGAGAAACGGAGAGTGAGATAGATAAAGAGATAGAAAGATGTTTAAACAAATGAATTATTAGACAGAGAGAGAGAGGAGAGGAGATAGAGACGAAGAAGTGGATAAACAGAGACAGAAAGAGAAATGACGATAATTAGCATGATTGTGAGGTTAAAATATATTTAGAAAATACGCAGTGCTAACAACTACAGTATATTATATCAAAAAAGCCTTCTGCATTAATATCTTGGTATGTTGCAGAAAGTAGCACAAACTAGCAGTATTTATCACTAGGAATTTATGTATGTTGCATGTAAAGCAGATGCCACATGTTCATATATTCAAATATTCATACGTGTGGCATGTAAGTGTAATATGATCCACATAGGAATATATGCAACAAAG
>NC_091583.1:15549580-15557080 GCF_042767895.1 Penaeus vannamei | reverse complement strand
AGGGGGGTGGAGGTGCAGGTGGAGGGTGAGGGGAGAGGGTTGGAGGGTGAGGGGAGGGGGTGGAGGTTGAGGGGAGGGGGGTGTAGGTGGAGGTGAGGGGAGGGGGGTGAGGGGGAGGGAGGAGGGAGGGAGGAGGTGCAGGTGGAGGGGGACGGGAGGGTGATGAGAGGGGGTGAGGTGCAGGTGCAGGGGGAGGGGAGGGGGTGGGTGGGGGTGCAGGTGGAGGGTGAGAGGAGGGGGTGGAGGTGAAGGTGGAGGGGGAGGGGAGGGGGTGGAGGTGCAGGGGGAAGGGGAGGGGAGGGGCGTCTGGAAGTATATTTGTTAGAAGGAGGAAGGGAGGGTGCGTGTGGGAGGGGGTTAGAAGGGAGGGGGAGGTGTGTCTGGAGGTGTGTTCGAAAGTGAAAGGAAGATACGTGTGTGTGGGGGGGGAGGTGTTAGAAGGGGGAAGGGAGGGTAGAGGGTGTCTGGAGATGTATTGGTTAGAAGGGAAAGGTGAGGGGCGTGGTCTAGAGGTGTGTTCGTTAGCAGAGGGGGGAGGGGAGAGAAAAAAAAGTAGATAAAAGAAAGTGTATCTATAGACGTGTGTGTTGCAAAAGGAGAGTAAAGAGGTCTGGAAATACGTGTATTAAGGGAGGGTGACGAAGGGTCTAGCAATCTGCACTTAAGAGGGGAAGAAGGAGAGGAAGGGAGGTCTGAAGATGCGTGTAAAGGGAGAGGGTAGGGTAGGAAGAAAGGAAGGGGGAGGGGGTGGGGGAGGAGGGGAGTTGTGATGCTTCATGCTAGGCAATCATTCTCATTACACTCGATGATCGCAGAATGATGATAGAGGGGGTGGGGCATGAGGAATGGGGTAGGTAGGGGATAGCATTCTCTCTAGGAGGAAGGGGGAGAAGTAGGGGAGGTTGGGGGAAGTAATAAGTGGGGTAGGGGATAGAGGGGGTAGAAGCCTAGTATTGTAAGTGGGGGAGGAGACCAGTGGGGAAGGGGATAGATTAGGTAGGCGGGAGGAGATAAGAAATAAGTGGGTAGGAGAGAGGAAAGAGAGTGGGGTAAGGGGAAGAAAGAGAAAGGGAAGAGAGCGGGGGAAGGGGGAGAGGGGGGAGAGAGTGGGGTAAGGGGAGAGGGGGAAGAGAGTAGATAAGGCGGGGAGGGGGAAGAGAGTGGGGTAAGGGGGAAAAAGAGAAAGGGAAGAGAGAGCGCGAAATGGAAAGAGGAGGAAGAGAGTTGATAAGGGGGCGAGGAGGAAAATAGTGAGGAGAAGAGAGTGGGGTAAGGTGGAGAGGGGGAAGAGAGTGGGGTAAGGGGAGGAGAGAGGGAAGAGGGGGAGAGGGGGGTGGGGGTTCTGCTTCCGCATTCTCGAAGGCACTCGGCGATCTCCAGACTCGACGATGCCGCCCGTGTCAAGAATAAGCCTCTCGTGGTAAAAGTCTTGTAATTGTTTGTGATGGAGGCTTTGTCTTCGTCTTCTTCCTCTTCCTCTTTCTCTGATTTATTTTCTTCTTTCCTGTCTATCGTTGTTGCTTTACGGTGTTTTGTCGGAAGGATATGTAAGGAGTGAGAGAGCGAAATGGAAAGGGAGAGGCAGAGGGATAGGGAAAGTATGGAAAGAGAGAGAGAGAGAGAGAAAGAGAGAGAGAGAGAGAGAGAGGGAGAGAGAGAGAGAGAGAGAGAGAGAGAGAGAGAGAGAGAGAGAGAGAGAGAGAGAGAGAGAGAGAGAGAGAGAGAGAGAGAGAGAGAGAGAGAGAGAAAGGAGAGAGAGAGAGCAAGAAGGAAAAATAAAAGGTCGATGAAGAGCGAGATATAAAAAAAAAAAAAAAATAGAGAGAAAGAAAGAAAAAAAAGAAAAGGAAAAAAAAAAATAATGATAATGATAATAATAAAATCAGACACCCATACACCTCCGATCACCCCTCCCATTCACCCCATCGCAAAAACAACAACAAAAATACCCCAAGAACTAATAACAACACCATCCACCCCACCACAAAAGACAACAAAAACAAAACTCCCAAGAACTAATAACACCATAATAACAATAACAAAACTGAAGCTACACCCATCTCCGAGCCAACCGAGTGGAAGGCAACCAGTCTCGACATTTCCAGGAACACAAGGTTATTATTCACACATTATGGACATTTCACCAACACGTAAATCACGGAATGTCGGACTAAGCCACTGTAGCAAAGAAATGGAAGGGGGGAGGAGGGAGGGGAAGGAGGGAGAGGAAGGAGGGGAGATGGGGAGTGAGGAAAGTGGGAGTGAGGGAAGTGGGAGGGTGAAAGTGGGAGAGTGGAGGAGAGAGAGGAGATAGGAGGATATGGAATGGGAGCGGAGGGGGATAAGGGGAAATGGCGAGGGATGAAATGGGGAGTGTGGAGGAGAGAAGGGAGAGAGGGAGGAAATGGAATGGGGGAGGAGGGGGAGGAGAGGAAATGGGGAGCGAGGAAGTGGGAGGGAAGAGGAGAGAGAGGAGGATATGGAATGGGGAAGGGAGGAAGAAGGGAAAAGGGGAAGTGAGGAGAGAAGAGGGGAAAGGGGAAAGGGAAAGAAATGAAGGGAAAGAGGAAAAAATGGAAAGAAGGAGAAAAAGAGAGGGAAAAGGCGAGAGAGGAAGTGGAGGAAATGGGAGACCCAGGGGATAAGGAGAGACAAAAAAGGATAGAAATGGAAATAGGGAGAAGGGGGAAGGTGGAATAGGAGAGACAGGAATTAAGAGAGACAGAAGGAGCGAGGGGGAAAAGGGAGAAACGAAGGACAAGAAGATAGTAAAGCGAAGGGTCAAAGAGGAAAAAAATAAAAGAGAAGGAAAGGGCAAAAGAAAGAATAAAGAAAATGAAGATGTAAAAGGAATAAAATGGCAAGAAAGAGCAAAAGAAGAAGGATAAGAAATTATGGTAGGAGAGGGAGAAAAAGAGGCACGGCAGAAGAGAAGAAAGTGAAAGGGGAAATGGAGAAAGAATATAGGGAGAAGGGAGGGGAAGATAACAAATAAAAAAAAATGGTAATGGTAATAATAGTTAGAGAATTAGAGAGAAAGAGAGAAGACAGTCAGAAACAAAGAAACAAGCACAGACACAACCAAAGCCAACACCCCCACCCCCACCCCCTCCCCACCCCCGACCACCACTTCCACCACCACTACCAACCACCACCACTACCAAAAAAAAAAAAAAATCTATTCCTTCATTCTATAAAACGGCGTCATTCACAAACGCGCCACATGACAAAGGCGAACTCGACATCAAACCGCGAGAAATACGACAGGAAAGCTAGAAATCTGAACGTTTGTGAAGGTTGCCACTTTGCCGCTTTTGCCGTAAATTGCGCGCTCACCTTATGGCAAATTTTCGCGGGGGTTTCTGTTGCTCCTACGATGGACGGGGGGGCAAGAGACAGAGGGGGGGGGCAAGAGACAGAGAGAGAGGGGGGGGGGTGGATTTGCTTCACTTTTCTTTCCGTCTTTTCCTTGTCATATTCGGATATTGTTTGTAAGATTGCTATTATTTTTATCTTCATTGTCGTCATTAACATTGTTATCATGATCGTGTTTATCATTAGTAATAGTAATAGCTGTTTCGTTGATATAATGATAGCTGTTTTTACCTTTTTTTTTTATCATCCTTTGGATTTATTTATCGTATATAATTTTTTTCTTCCCATTTTCATTTTTTTGCCTATTCCATCTTCACCCTTTAGCTATTTTATCCATTTGTTCTTCCTATTCCCTTATTCTTATTCTCATTTTCATTATCTCTTTGGCCTGTTCACCCTTTTTGCCTCTTCTTCTTTTTATTGTGTACTCTTATTGCATTTTTCCTTTTTTAGCCTCTTCCTATATTCTTTATAACCCTATTATTCTCCTTTGCACATTTCCCCTCTCTCCTTCTTCCTTTTTTTTATCACCATCTTTCCTTCATATTATCTACCTTCTTTTCTTACTGTCTTCATCATCTCTCTTATCAATTTCCTCCATTTTGCCTCTTACTCTTTCCACCAGTTCTCTTCTACCTGTTTACCTCTTTCTGCCTCTTCCTCCTTTCATCATCTTCTCCTCTTGGTCCCTTCCCATCCACTCCTTCATACCGGCCCTTCCTTTACACTCACACCAAAAGCCTTATTGACACTCATGCAATATGCCTGAGTGCATTGTTGCCTTGCAATGAGTGCTAGGAATGTCTCATTGAATATGTAAATGGACTTGGAAGGTGATCGTGTCCAAAGCTTTATGACTTACGCGTTTTTGTTGTTGTTGTTTGTGGGGGGAGGGTGGGGTGGGGTGGGGTCGGGTGGGGGAGATGGAAGGGGTGCGGTTGGGTTTGTTGAGGAGTGTAAGCGACCATCCTAATAGAATGGAGAGGGAGTGGATGATTATCTCTGTCTCTGTTTCTGTCTTTTTCTGCCTGTCTGTCTGTGTCAGTCTGTTTTGTTTGTTTGTTTGTTTGTTTGTCTGTCTGTCTCTCTCTCTCTCTCTCTCTGTCTGGCTGTCTCTCTTTCTCTCTCTCTCTCTCTCTCTCTCTCTCTCTCTCTCTCTCTCTCTCTCTCTCTCTCTCTCTCTCTCATTCACTTTCTCTCGCGTGAGTGCTATTGATTTGATTAAATTGATGATCGCGTAATTACTGAGGGGGAGAATAATGGTAGTAATGAGTGTGATCACTTTTAGTACACTGATATGAAGAAATGCTACACCTTGTTATCACTATCATTATCATCTTTATCACCATCGTCATATCCATGTCATCATCATCGTCACTATCATCATCACCATCGTCCATCTGCTCTCACTGTACTTGTTCTCAAACGCTCATATCACTACCATATTATCGCACAAAATAAAGAAAAAAAAGACCAATAATTAAGAGGAAAAAAAAAATCAGAAATACTAAACACTAAACTCGAAATACAACCCCTCAAAATAATCGTCACCAACACATCATAGCAGAAAACAAGACAAAAATATCTCCAAAAATGGACTAAACACGGAAATCTGGATACACTCGAGGCAGCCAAGTGTCAATAAGCGCTCCCCTCCCAATGTAAACAACAGTTACAACGTAAGAGCCATAATGCGGAAGGGTTCAATGTATATAAACTATTAACTCATCTTTACACACTATCTAAAGGGAATGATCGTGTAAAGGTGAGACAAAATGAAAGGTTGATGGGAGAGAGAAAGGGAGAGGTGAGAAATATAGGAAGATATAGATGTGGAGTGTAGGGTGAAGTGTAACTTGCTGGATTGAGATTTGTTTTATAGTGATTGGTAGTAGTAGTGATAATAAAGGAAATAACGATGATAATGGTATTGATAATAATGACGATGATAGTGATAACAATCATACTAATAGTAATAATGATAATGGCAATAGCAGTGACGATAATGATGATAATAATGAGGAAAATAATGATGACGTTGATAATGACGATGCTGATATGATGATGATAACAAAAACAAAATCGGTTTAAGGATGACAATGATTGTAATATTAATAATGATGATAATGATAATAATAACAATGATAAACATAAAGACTAGAGGCCGAAAGGAATTAAAATATAGTATGTGAAACGACAGAAATTAGTGGTATATAAGTATTTAAGATTACGGTAATGGGGAATGTAGCTAAAGGCCAATAAAAGGACACAAAGAAGAAAGGAGTCAGAAATGGGGAGACGAGGGGAAATGATAATTGATGTAGATAGACCGAAAATGTTGATATAATAACAGAAAATAATGTTGACATAACAAAAAATTAGTAAAGATAGAGAAAAAGAGGAGAGAAGGAAGAGATGGAGATACTAGAAAAAGATATAGAGCTTGTGTAAAGATAAAACGAAAAAGACAAAGAAAGAGGTCGAAAGGATAAAAAGCAAATGAAATGATAAAGATAAAGGACAAAGAAATACGAAAATGACAGACAGGCGCAGATGCAAGAAGTAACGACATCTGTGCTTGAAAATCTAGATACACGGACATGATAGCGATATGGCGGAAGTATATATCGAAATAAATAGATAAATATGTAAACAAAGACAGCAACTAATTAACTAGAAAAATAAAGTCTTGATAATCAGCTGAAGTAATGAAAAGATATATACATTTTGTCCTTTGTTGTTTTGTTTAGAAATGTTTATGAAGCGTTAGAACAGCGAGGGTTGATAAACAAATAAATCATTCTATAATCAAAGAAATTTTGCGGTAACGTTAGATAAAATCGATGAGAAGACTAACAATGAATAATGGACAATGTCAGTATGAAATCTTGTATATTTTATTCAGTTGTATTCTCAGCTGCTTCGCTACAGCAGGCATCCTAACAGGTGTTCAAGCTCATTAATAAGGATGAAGGAGACTGCAGAAGGACGAGGAGAGGGAGAGGGAGAGAAAAGAATCATAAGGAGAGGGAGGGAGAGAAAGAAAGAGAGAGAGAGGACAGAATCATAAGGAGAGAGGGGAAGAGAGAGAGAAAAAAGAATCATGAGAAGGAGGGAGAGAGAGAGAGAAAGAGAGAGGGAGGGAGAGAGAGAGAGAGAGAAAGAGAGAGGGAGGGAGAGAGAGAGAGAGAGAGAAAGAGAGATAATCGTAGTGAGAGAGTAAGGGATAAAGAAAGAAATAATAAGAAAAAGAGAAACAACGAAAATAACAGATAGAGGGAGGAAGGGAAAGAAAGAGAGAGAGATAATAAGCAAAAGAGAAACAACAAAAATAACAAAGAGAGGGAGGAAGGAAAAAAGAGAGATGGAAGAAGAAAGAAACAAAGACAAATCCGAAAGAGATATAAACAGAAGAAAAGAGAGAAAGACAAGAGTTCTAAGAGTAATAGCAAGCGTCTTCTAAGAAACCTTGTAGAAGAGGGAGTAAAAATATTAGAAGCAGAGACATCGGAGGGGAGGTGGGGAAGTGTGGAAGGGGGAGGGGGGTAGAGGGGTAGGAGGAAGAGCAGTGTGTCTTGGTGAGGATGACATAGGTGGGAGTAAGAAGGGAAAAAATGGAAGAGAAGAAGAAGGAGCAGAGGAAGATGGCGGGCGGTACAGATGGAGGTCGGGATAAGATGGAACAGCTGTCATATTGAGGAAGATGGAAGTCGTGTGTGCTCTATAAGTGTTAAGCTCGTAAATAACAGAGAACATGGCGACCTCCTGCCCCTATCCCCCTCCTCCTATCCCTACCCTCTGCTCCCCTACCCACTATCACCTGAATCCCTATTCTGAAACTGTCCCTAGCCCCTTTGCTCTACCTCCTACCCACTACCCACCTGATCTCCTATCCCCTTCCCTTAATGCCTACCCCATCCTTCTATATTTATCCTTCCCCTATCCCTTATCTCCCTTCTATAGACACCTGCATTTCCCCTTACCACGCCCCTTTCCTCCCACTGTACCCCATTAGCTCCTCCCCCTTTCTGATTACCTCATTTCCCCTCTCTTCCTATCCTCCTCATTGCCCCCTCTTCTCCCTTCTCCCATTACCCCTTCCCTTCCTATCCACCCCTCCTCTCT
>NC_091583.1:15512080-15522080 GCF_042767895.1 Penaeus vannamei | reverse complement strand
ATTCGAACGTTATATACAAAGGGATTATATCCGATGTCTTTATCAAAGGTCGCTAAGGATTTTATCTTAAATCTGTTATTTCTCTTATAATTGGGACAAGCAACACTGTACAAAAGATTATTTTAAAAGAAGAACGAAATATTATCTGATTCAAAGCGAGGCAATATTATTCTAGTCTAGTTATTTCACTCTTTCCCAACTCCGACTCGGAAGCAATGTCGCACGAAAATAATATCAAAAGAACGAGAGAAAAAAAATAATGATTGATCACCAAGTCACCAAAACATACAAAGACTTTTCTGAACTATATATTATTAATTTGGCGTTTGGAGTAATTAATTCAGGGCGCATTTGCATAAAATATTCCCGTAAGAGTAATATATTATAGATATTTTTCTTTCCTCAAACTAGAAAAAAGAACAGTAAAAGAACACTTACAGTCGAGAAGAACAAACTGAACTATTCCCCAAAAGGAACATGGCTGCTTACCTGAAAGAACAAAGAGCACAAAATTAGTACACATGAACAGTACAAATAGTAATTATAACATATAATTCAATATCTATTTTAGCGTCAATGGGATTTTAGAGGATCACATATAGAGAAAAGGCAATGATATTTCTAAAGATAACAATCTGAGTATGATTATGGTATGATAATGATAATGATATTAGCAGTGATGATAATAATGACTACATTGGTGATGATGCAATTACTGTAACAGATATGAAAGTGATGAAAATAAAAATGATAATAATACTAATAACGAAAACATTTTAAAAATAGCGATGATAACAATAACAATGATGGTAATAATATTGATAGTAATAATAATAATATTAATAAGGATAATAATAGTAGTAATAATAATAATAACAATAATAACAATAATGTGGATAATAATATTATCATTATCATCATTATTATTAATATCTTTATTATCATTATTATTATTATCATTATTACTATTATTATTATTATTATTATTATTATTATTATTATTATTATTATTAAAGTTATTATTATCATTGTCATCATCATCATCATCATTATTATTATTACTATTATCATTATTATCATTATTATTATTATTATTATTATTATTACCTTTGTTATTACTATTATTATTATTATCATCATTATCTTTATTATCATACTAACAACAATAATAATGAGGCTAATAATAATAGTACCAATTTAAATAAAAACAATCATAATGATGCTTATATTATTACTGCTACTACTACTAAAGATAACTTTAATGATAAAGATAATAATTATGATAAAAATAGTGATAATAATGATTGTGATAACATTATCAATAATAATATTAGTAATCATAATAATAATAATAATAATAATAGTAATGATAATAATAATAATAATAATAATAACAATAATAAAAATAACAATAAGAAGAATTATAGTAATAATGATGATAACAGTAATAATAAAGAAAAATGATAATGATGATGATTATGATACTAATAATAATGAGAGTAATGATTATGATGATAATAACAATAAGGATTGTAATAATAATTACAATGATAATAGTAATGATAATAATGATAATAATGATTATAATGATAATAACAACAATAATAATAATAATGATAATAATAATAATAATAGCAATAACAATAATAACACTAATAATAATAATAATAATGATAATGATTTTAGTAATAATTGTAATAATGACTGTAGTAATAATAATAATAAAAAATAATAATGATAGCAATGAAATTTATGTTGATAGTAATAATAGTGAAAATAACGAAAAAGCTATTATAAATAATAATGATAATCAGCAATACCACTATCATAACGATGATGATACTGACAGTAAAAATATTTACAATAATATTAATAACAGCACTGATAATAATGATAATGATAATAATGGTAATACTGATAATGATAAAATTAGTAATAATAACCATATCATAAAGGTATCAATAATAAAGATAAGTAATACTATGAATAATAATAATAATAATAATAATAATAATAATAAAACAATTTCATTAACGCTAAAAGTCTCTTAAGAATCCAAAACTTCCAAGAACTAAGAATAAAAACTATCTACCATTAACAAATAAAGCCAAAAGCATCTACATTTGTACTATAAACCGAGCATTCTAAAAGCCTCGAAGTTCTCTCTCCCTTCCTCCCCTCCCTCCTCTCCTCTTTCCCTCCCTCCTGTCCTCCTTCCCTCCCTCACTCCTCTTCCCATCCCCTTCCACCTTCCACAATCCCCTTTCCCTCTCCCCCCCCCCAACCCTCTTCCCTCCCTCCTCTCTCCCCAACCCCATTCTCCCCCCCCTCCCTCCGCTCCCCCAACCCCAATTCTCCCTGCCCCTCCCTTCTCTCTCCCCAACCCCCTTCCCTCCCTCCTCTCTCCCCAACCCCATTCTCCCTCCTCTTCCCTTCCACCCTTCCCCCCTTTCACTCCCTCCTCTCTCCCCAACCCCCTCCCCCTCCTCTTCCCCTTCCACCCCTACCCCCTTTCACTCCCTCCTCTCTTCCCAACCCCCTTCCCTCCCTCCTCTCTCCCCAACCCCCTCCCCTCCATCCCCTCCTCTCTCCCTACCCCTTCCCCCTTTCACTCCTCCCTCCTCTTCCCCTTCCTCCCCACCCCCTTTCACTCCTCCCTCCTCCCCTCCTTCTCCCTCCCTCCCTCTCTCTACAGAACTGATGATATTAAATTTTTTCTTCAATATCCGGCAATACATCAGGGCAAATGGAAACCAGAAATTCCTAACATTTTATAACCATTAGTAAGAACTCCGCTAAATCTTCTTAGACACAACCCAAGATCTATCGCTGTGCATTTGAATCATATATTACTCTTCGTTGGTCCTACATTCGTCTTTGTAAATCAATTTAGAATTCTGGGGCTTCCAAAAAAAAAGGAAGAAGAAGGGGGGTGAAGAAAAAGGGAAATTTCTGGAGAGGGGATGTCGGAAAAGAGTAAAAAGTCGATGGTCAGATATACATATATACGTTATTACATACATTTATTCATACGCACATACACTTTCTCGGAGAAACAAAAATGCACACAACATTCACACAATCACACACACACATGCACACAACACATACACAAACACATACACACAACACACACACATACACAAACACATACACACAACACACATTACTATTATTATGCTAGATTTTTTCCATTTTTTTTCTACCGGAAAACATACATTTTCGTCACCAATAACTTACAGAGACTGTCGTAATATGTGACAGGAAACAACTATACATAATTTATATAGCAACTGCCATAAAGATGTTATGCTACTTTAGTCCAAAGCCTTGTGATCGTAGACGAACTAATATTATAAGTACTATAAAAAATATAAGAAAATCTAAAATATAATTTAGAAACTCCCGTTAGAAATAAATAAATAAAATAAAACCCAATATTCCGTTAAATGAAAGAAAATAAAAAAGAAAACTCACAGTCAAAATAAATTAAAAAAAAGAAAGAAACAAACAAAGAAAATAAAGAACAAAAATAAGAGATAAAAAAGAGAAAGAAAAAAAATCACTCGAAGGATCCATAAAGAATCAACTAATGATATAATTGGTAATGTCAACCACCATTTACACACACAGACACACACGGGAAAAAGACACGACATAAACAACACCGCATCAAAGTGATGGCGTGCGACGAGAGCAATCATAAAGTGTTGAAATAACCAAGGCACACGATATAAGAGCACATAAACAATCCAACCCTCTTTCTCTCTCTCCGCCCGTTTATCTTTTGTTTCGCGTGCTCCATAGAAGAAGCAGCGCCACATAGAGCTCGTAGATTCACTTAAGCGCGGTCCTTGAGTCTATATTCTGGCCGGACTAGCGATTAGCTGGGAGTTTATTGGAGTACCTGTGGAGTCGTTCCTTCTTCCTCCCTACCCCCCTTCCCCCCCTTCCCCCTGCCCCCTGCCCCCTGCCCCTGTCTCCATCCCCCTTGACGTGCAGGTTTTGGCCGCCTTTCTATGAGCGCTCGGAACGACCTGTGACTTTAGGACAAGGAGCGGAATCTAAACAAACATCTGTAGAGGATCGTATACTTAATGTATCAACTTTATATATATTTTTCTATCTCCCCTTCTCTCTGGCTTTAATCTCTCTCTCTCTCTCTCTCTCTCTCTCTCTCTCTCTCTCTCTCTCTCTCTCTCTCTCTCTCTCTCTCTCTCTCTCTCTCTCTCTCTCTCTCTCTCTCTCCATTAACATTACTAGTTCAACAAACCACGTAATCTTTCGCCATAATTTAATCTATCTCCCTCGAATCGTTTCCATTCAGAAGTTATGTCTATATCTAAGCCTTTTAAAGTCTTGTATTCACAGGACACAATTGCCCGACGCCATCCTTCATTTTGCTTTGCCGTTAGCCTATAGCGAAAATGCGGTGTAAGTCTTGTGTTTGCGAAGTCGACTTTGAACAATAACAAATTCTATGTTGAAATTGTGTAAATAAATAGAGTATTAGAGAATAATTGCAAAAAAAATACTGATAATGAAACGGATAGTGATAAGAGTAGTAGTAATAAGAATGGGGATAACAATATCTTAATAAGGATGATAACAGTGTCTAGCTAACGTAGACGGCGTTCAGCTGCGGTAGAGGACGTCTTAAGAATGTAGAGGGAGCTCATCTAACGTAGAAGACGCCTAGTTACGTAAGAGGACGTCTAATAACGGCAGAGGACGTCTAACTAACGTGATGGCGTCCAGCTAACTTCGAAGGCGTCCAGCTGCGGTAGAGGGCGCCCTGCGAACGCATAGGGCGTCCAGCTATGGCAGAGGATATCCAGATATAGCAGAGGATGTCCAGATACGGCAGAGGATGTCCAACTACGGCAGAGGATGTCCAGATATGGCAGAGGATGTCCAGATATGGCCGAGGATGTCCAGATATGGCGGAGGATGTCCAGATATGGCCGAGGATGTCCAGATATGGCGGAGGATGTCCAACTACGGCAGAGGGTGTCCATCTATGGCAGAGGATGCCCAGCTACGGTGTGTTCCTTTTGTTCCTCACTTGGCATTCAGGTTAAGGAGCCCCGAAGCGTGTTTGTGGTCGCTGTCGGGTCTCGAGTCGCCGGAATGAAACAGATCTCGAGACGAAATTCATTGTTATTCGGACACTGTGTCTTCCTTCATTTCCGTTGATGCTTCTTGCTTCGGTCTGATCTGCATGGCTGATGGTCCTCTTGGCTTCCTCGGTTGATGGGTTGATTACTTGGTTTATGATTGATTGGATGTATTTTTTTTTTTTCTGTTGTTTTTTTGTCTCGTCTTTTGTGTTCTTCCTTCTCCTCTAATAGGAAGAGAAGCCGGGACAAAAAGAATAAAAGGAGGAATAGAAGTACATTAGATAGAAAAAGAAAGACACAAAGAAGTAGAAGAAAAATAAACAAGGAGGGAGGGGGAAGAAGAAGATGAAGGACATTAGGAACAAGAACAAAACAACAACAACAACAAAACGAAGAGAACGAAGAAAATGAGGAAGAAGAGCAAAAAGAGAAGAGAGGAAGAAGAGCAAGGGAGGGAAGGGGAATAGGGAGGGGAGGAGGTGGGGAGGGGGGTTATCTGAGCCGTTTGTCACACCCCTTCTGCCTTCGCTTGTAACAACAGCTTTCCACTCTGACATTCATCACGGACCCTCCAAAAATACGACGATAAATCTCCGGAATTCAAGATGCAAAAACGAGAATGCAGACGTATATTAATCCCGCAGCTTGGGGGTCCCTCCTTCCCCTTCTCCCCTCCTCTCTTTCTCCCCCTGCCATCTTCTCCCTCTCTTTCTCTCCCGTTCTCTTTCTCTCTCTTCTCTCTCTCTCTCTCTCTCTCTATCTATCTCTCTCTCTCTCTCTCTCTCTCTCTCTCTCTCTCTCTCTCTCTCTCTCTCTCTCTCTCTGTCTGTCTCTCTCTCTCTCTCTCTCTCTCTCTCTCTCTCTCTCTCTCTCTCTCTCTCTCTCTCTCTCTCTCTCTCTCTCTCTCTCTCTCTCTCTCTCTCTTCCCCACCCCCCTCTTCCCAATTTTACTACTCTTCCTCTCCCTCCCCCCCTTTCCTCCCCTTCCCACGACTTCATCACATTTCCTCTCTCTTTTTCCTTCTCTGTTCTCTTCTTTTTTTTTTCTTTAGTTTCGTCTCGTCCTCTACTCCTCGATTTTTTTTTTCTCTTTATGTTCTGTTGTTTCGTGGTGTGTCTATCTCTCCTTCTTTCTCGCTATCTCTCTCGTAATATTGCTCTCTCCTTCATTCCCTCCTCATCACTTACATTCTTTTAATTCCTTCCTTCACGCTCTCTCTAATTTCCTTTCCCTTCTCCCTTCGTATCTTCTCATTATCCCTCTCTCCCTTCCCTCTATTGCCACTACCCTCCCCATTCTCTATTTTCTTCCCTCTTGTTCCCCCATTCCCTTTAAATTCCTCATCCATCCCTATTTCCCCATTCATTCACTATTTCTCATATCACCTCAGTCACCATCCACTTCCTGATCCACATCCCCACATCCCCAACTTCCTCCAGCCCCCCCCCCCTGTTCCCCAATGGCCCCATCCTTTTCTTTGATATCCCCATTCCCTATTTTCTCACTTTCCCTATTATCCACATCTCCCTCGTTTCCCAGATTTACTCTGATCCCGCATATCCTCCACCCCCCTACCCCAATTCCCCCTCTTTCTCCACCTCTCCCTTTCTCCCCGTTGTTTCCCTGTTCTCCTCTCCACCTTCCTCCCATTCCTTCCCCCACTTCTCCATTCGCCTCCCTTCAACCTACCCATTTCGCCCCTCCAACTTCTCCCATTCGCCCTCCCAACCTCCCCCATTCCTCCTCCTCCAACTCCTCCCCATTTCCCTCCTCTCGCCTCCCCAATTCTCTCCCTCCACCTCCCCAATTCTCCCCATTCACACCCCCCTCCAACCTCCCCAATTCTCCCTCCACCCTCCCCAATTCTCCCTCTCAAACCTCCCCATTCGCCCCCTCCAACCTCCAAATTCCTCCCCATTCGCCCCCCTTAGCGCTACATTCCCGTCCGCCGCGTGCGTAGTGGGTTCCGTAGCGCCGACGGGACTCCAATAACTAACATGCCTTGAACGTTGCGCCAGGGACAGCCCGGGTCCCATGAATCACCGATATGAATTTCATACGACGTCAACCCTCTATGTTTTACGCTTTCCATAATATTTCATTTTTTCCCATTCTTCTTCTGTCTCGTCGCTCTCTGAGTTTTTTTTTTTTTTTTTTTTTTTTTTTTTTTTTTTTGAGGGGGGGTAAGGGGGTCTGTTTTTTCTTCTTTCTTTTTCTTTCTTTGATTCTTTTTTTTTTAGTTTTTTTTTTTTCGTTGGTCTCTGTCTCCAACTATATATTCGTCTGTCTATATATCTGTATTTGTCTCTGTCTTTCTCTGTCTCACTCTCTCTCTCTCTCTCTCTCTCTCTCTCTCTCTCTCTCTCTCTCTCTCTCTCTCTCTCTCTCTCTCTCTCTCTCTTTCTATTTTTTCCACGTGGAAGGAGGAAGAAGGGTGGGGGGTGTGATATCCTCAACCTTGTAAATGGGTCTGTTGGTCTGTCAGATGCATCTATTCTTACAGGTCCCCCTCTCCCCCCTCCTCTTCCTCCTTCCCTCCTCCTCTCTCCTCTCCCCCTCCAATTCCCCCACTGTAATTTCTGTCGTCTTCCCCCTCCCCTCCCTCTTTCCCTCTAGTCGTCTTTTCTTCCCCCTTCCCTTCCCCTTTCCTCTCTTTCTTCCCTCTCTTTCTCCCTCCCGTCTTTTTCTCTTCTCACTTCTATCTCTTCCTCCCTTCTTCCCTCCTCCTCCCTCCATTCCCCTTTCCTAGCAGTTTTCCCCTTCCTTTCCCCCTTTCTCCTTCCCCTTACTTCCCTTTAATTCCCCCCTCCCTCTCCCCCTTTTCTCCTTCCCCTTACCCCCTTTATTCCCCCCTCCCTTCCCCCTTCCTTCACCCTCTCCCCCCCCTCATCAACAAAATCTTTCAAATTCATCTTCTCAAATACATGTCCACGAAAACTGACAAGAGCCAAGACAAGAAGTTCCTTGCAATTGCAGCGCCTTTGCCTGACCACCAAGAACCCTGTGCAATGAGGGAAACATTCTTGGGGACTTCTTTTGTTAGTATCCCGGGAAGTTTAATGAAATCGTGAGTGGTGTGGACGTGCTTGTGTGTGTGTGTGTGTGTGTGTGCGCGTGTGTGTGTGTGGACGTGCTTGTGTGTGGACGTGCTTGTGTGTGTGTGTGTGTGTGTGTGTGTGTGTGTGCGTGTGTGTGTTGTGTGTGTGTGAGGGTATAGAGAGGAGGAGTTATGTGCGTGTAATGTGTAAGTGGGCGTCTGAGGAAGGTTGTGGGTGGGTGAGGCTGGGTGGGGGGTGGGGGAAATTGTAAGGGGGGCAGGGTGATTTGTGTAATGTGTGTTTGAGTATGTAAATAGTGTGTATTTGTGTGTGTGTGTGTGTGTTTGATTATGTAACATTTGCGCGTTTCTGTGTAAATATGTTAAAAAGTGTGTTTGTATGTGTGCAGCATATATAAGTACATGAACACTTTCTTTATAAGCAATTAGGTGCGGGTAACACAACTACCTAAACAGACACATAAATGAATAAATGAATACACAAATAGATAACAGAAACTAGCAATAATAACGCATTTCCTCTACAGAAAACCTACACGCCCTTATCTCCACCGAACAGCTGATTTGGAAACAAAAGAAAACCACAAGGCGCAAGTAACCGAACTTTAAAACCCCGTTTCATCAAGAAATGCCTCCTCTTCTCTTCCTCCAGTTAAATGACAAATGATATGTTTGTTCTGGCTGGATTCATGGTTATTTTATTCATATCTACGCATCTGATATGCAGGTTTTCGTATCATCGGGAAAAGGCTAAATCAACATTGTTATATATGTTTTTTGTTTGTTTATTTATGATTTTTTTCCCTTCGATTTGTTTGATTTATTTATCTTTTATTTGTGTATCTATTTGTTTATCTATATCTCACGTGTTTATGTATTTATCTGTCGGTGTATCATTTCATCTATGCATTATATATTCATGCATTTATGTATCTATTTATTCATTCAGCTAAGGATGTGTGTATGTGTGCATTCCTTTGTTTATATCTATTCATCTTTAAGTTTATTATCCTACTCATTCATCCTACTCATTCACTCTATATATTTGTTATTTTTTCCAATCATTCCTCAATTGTTTGTGATCTGACAACAAACGTTTAAGCCTTTGAAAACTTTTGCCCCCCCCCTCCCCCACCAACACACCCCTCCCCTTGCCCCCCCCCCCCCTCCCGTCCTTCAAGCTTCTCTAAAGTTATCTAATTCATTAAAAAGGAAGGGAGAAAGAAGAAACGATAGACATATCGAAAGAATGAAAGAAAGAAAGATGGATAGGCAGAAATATAGATGAATAGACAGAGAGATTGAAAGATAGATAGATCGAGAGATAGACAGATAGATATAGATAGGGAGAGAGAGAGAGAGAGAGAGAGAGAGAGAGAGAGAGAGAGAGAGAGAGAGAGAGAGAGAGAGAAAGAGACAGACAAAGAGAGAGAGATAGATAGAGATAGAGAGAGAGAGGCAAAGAAAGAGAGAAAGAAAGAAAAATAGAGAAAGAGAAATATACCCTTCTTTTTCCTTGATGACTAATGGTCTTTTTTCCTTATTCCTGGAAAAGGCGATTCTTCAGCGCGGAAATATCTGTACGGCGACGAGAGCAGAAGAAAATGATTGATGGAGTGTGATTTCAATACGAGATAACAGTTGAGATTGATTAGATAGAGAGAAAAAAATGAAGTAAAGAAAGATAGACACAGCACTAGCACGTAGAAGATATATCAAGATAAATTGACAAAGAGATTGATAAACAGACAGATAGATAAAGAGACAGATAGATTATAGGACAGATAGATAAGCAGACAAATAGATTATAGGACAGATAGA
>NC_091583.1:15495453-15497953 GCF_042767895.1 Penaeus vannamei | reverse complement strand
ATCCCGATCTGTTTTGCGCGATTCCTTTTTCATTGTGGATAAAAGAGAGGCAGACAAAGAGCTGTTAATTCCGAGTTCAAACAAGTCGCGCTATAATGTATTTACAAAGGGTTATTTATCCTAGATTTTTGTTTTGTCGGGGCAAAGATGACACACCAACAACACATGTGAATCTCAAATACGCCATAAATTTATTGTCGGCAACTAATTTTTGGCGGGAAAAAATATGAAATCATCATCACTCAAGTGCTCACATACACTCGGATTTACGGCCCCGCACGCCCGGCTAACGAACGCCGGGCGGGTGGGCGCTTCGGCGGGAATCTGCGTGTAAATTAACGCTTCGGCAAACGTATGCTGGACATTTACCCCCCCGCCGGTGAGGTTTTGGAAGATAATGCTATTCTCTCTTCCCCCCTCCCTCCCTCCCTCCCTCCCTCGCTCTCCTTTCCCTACCCCCATTTTTATTTCCCTCTCGCCCACCCCCGCTTTTGTTGTGTGCGTCCGAGGGAGGACTTGCCCGGGGTCGCCCTCGGGACGGGAGAAAGGGAGAGGCTAATGGACTGGAAGACCCGGCCGGAGCAGCGCTGTGATGGCGGCGTTGGCATCTGGCAGGAGGCCGCGGAGGACAGATCCTGCGGCCGGTGTCGCAGGACTCGGGGAGGGACGCACCGCTCCAGCGCCGCCGTCTCCGTGACCACAATCGCTGACCACCGCCGGGCTAGACCAACCATAGGCCTCTCTCGGAAGGCCTACCCACCCCTCGAGCCCTCCCTCTGCCCAGGCCGCCGCCCGCCCCTCCGTGCCCCACTCGTAATCGCAGCTCATTAACGTGGCGGCCGCTAATGAGGTAAACATGATCTGTAACACCCGAGCTGCCTGTTAACTCGGGGTCATCACGCGACCACTCGATGCCAAGGAACGGCTGACACTGTCACACCCGTAACGAAGGTCTCCTCGGGGTCGTCCTGCCGCGACACTACCGCAAATGACCCAGATATGACACAGGACAGAGAGGGATAGGCCTACCTTGGTTTGCGGGAGTCGCGAAGGACTCTGGGGACACCAGAAGGACGTTGCTGGTGGGCACGGGTGCCAGAAGAAGCCGCGTGGCACCGCTGGCGACAGAGCGAAGTTCCTACAGCTACTGCCTGGTCGGCGCCGCGTCTCGGTGTGGACGTCGACTAGTGGGAACCTCTTACGAGATGAGATGAGTTGGCGCCGCTAGTTCTGCTGCTGTGCCACCTCCATCAGCGACACCCCCTGTGCAGTGCCACACACATTGCCTTGACGTGTTGCTAGCAATGACCAAGTTGCGGGCCCTGTTAAACGTTTATTGTGTTGGCTCGTGTCTGGCCGGGTGGCTGAGCCAGGTAGGGTCACGTGACGTAGCGCCAGCCAATCAGCGCGCGCCTAAGTTCAGCCCGGCGCCTGGGAGCATTAGTGGGCCTGCAACGTGCACACCGGACCGCCCACGGCGACCTACCTAGTGCACCCTGCACTAGTTGAGGCCACTAGGGTGCACATAAACTTATTTTTGTAAACAGGAACCATCAAAAAGAATTAGGTCATAGAAATAAACCAAAAAGCAAGCAGGCGCACCCTGCGCGTTTCCAAAATTTCCATCCCCTTGATTAAGCGTTGCCCAAGAACTTGTTAGTACCCCTTAAATCGCTCCCGAAGGCTTCTGTTTCATACACAGCCGAGGACACCGGGCCGGCGACGCATCAATTGCCTCGAAACAATCTCAAATACATTGGCTGCGAGCACATATTCCCGGACATGTTGGGAAGGCTGGGCTCCGTGGGTGTGGAGGCGAGCGCAGTGTCCCCGCCCCAAACGAGGGGGTGCATCGCCGGACCCGACCCGAGCTGTCGTCCCTCGCACAGCCTCGCCGGGCTCCTGGACTCGCCTCGGATAGGGGGTGTTGGGAAGGGGGAGAGGAGAAGGGGGGTGGGTAGTTATGCTTTGGGGACTATGGTGTTTGCAATGATTAACTTGGAGATTATTCATTCTCTGTGTATGTCTGTCTTTTTGTCTCCCTCTCACACTCTATCCATTATCTCTCCCTCAATCTCTTTCCTCTTTCCTCTTCTCTCTAGACCTCTCCTCTTTCTCTTCTCTTCCCCCCCCCCACCCCCTTCCGTTCTTCTCACTCTCTCCCCTCCATCTATCTCTTTCTTTTCCTTCCCTCTTCTAAATTCCATCCTTTTTTTTACGATATTTCTTGATCAGTGTGGACAAAGCGATCCATCATCTTCATAGGTGTGAATTTTGCTTTCCCTGGGGTCGATCAATGAAACTCGACTCCATACTCCATTCACAACACTCAAATGACCGTTGCAAAGGAGCTATCACAATGTATAGCTCAAGATTAACATAATGCCTTCATTCACTGGCCTAAACGTTCTCTCAGTCTATATATTATTTATTTTTTTCTGTCATTCGTTTCATGAGGGTGCGTCTATACACATGCTACATACAGTGAAGCCTGACTTTC
>NC_091583.1:15480453-15490453 GCF_042767895.1 Penaeus vannamei | reverse complement strand
TCCCGCAGGAACATTTCTAAATAATTACTGATCTCAAAAGTTCTCTCTCCACTTCATTGGGCTTTATGCTCTGTGCTAATTCTCTTTCGTTCTCTTGCTCTCGTTTTTTTTCTTGTTTTTCTTATGTATGTATGTATGTATATATATATATATATATATATATATATATATATATATATATATATATATATATATATATATATATATATATATATATATATATATATATATATATATATATATATATATATATATATAATACATATATATATATATATATATATATATATATATATATATATATATATATATATATATATATATATATATATATATATATATATATATATATATATAATGTTCTTTGTTTCTCTCCTTTTCTCTCTCTCTCTCTCTCTCTCTCTCTCTCTCTCTCTCTCTCTCTCTCTCTCTCTCTCCTCGTTTATTTCTCTTCTCTTCTCTTTCCTTCTTTTCTTCTATATTCTTCTCCCTATCCCAAAATCCCTCCTTCCTTATTTACAAACCCCCGTTTCTCCACATTTTCTCATCATTTCCTCTTTATCATCCACGCCCCTTTAATATCATTGTTCCATTTAAGGAAATATAAATATCAAGACGAAAGTGTCTACAAGGTTTCGTTCCTACAACTTCAAGGAAACAAAAAAACAAACAAAGATCATAAAGGTGCATGTTCTTGCCAAAGGTTAATTAAATGATTTCTTTTAGTGAGGAATTGCGAGGTTTATGCAAATTATTATCTTTTTATCGTTTTTTATCTTTGTTTTTGTTAAGTGAGGGTATTTTGGATTAAAAAAAAAATCTATATCTTCTTTCTTGACAATAAGGAGATAAATGATAACAAAGCTAATGGTAATATTAATATCAATACAATGATAAGGATAAAACAACAATAATGACAGCAAGAAAAAAAAGAAGAAGAGAGGAATAGCAACAACAATGATAAAAACATTAATAATGACAATAATGACCAAAATGGCGACAATACAAACGATGATAATGATAGTAATAATGTTATAACAATAAATAAAGAAAATATCAGTCGGAATAAATTGATTATAACAACAACAACAGCAGCAATAATAATAGTAATAATAATAATAGAAATAATAATAATAACAGATAAATAAATAAATAAATAACACAGTATGATAAACGACTTTCAACTGATTTATCAACACCAACGAAACCTCACCTACGCTCACCCACCCACCAACCAACCAAACAACAACAACAACGACAACAAAAACAGACCACGATAAATAAAGGGCAACTCATCCCACAGTCGACATAGTTATTAATTAAACTATCAGGTAATTAATGCTTGCAACAATCGCCGGGACGAGGCTGGGCACTCGACCCGATGTTGCAAGGGACTCTCGGGCTGCAACAGAGCGGGGGAGGAGGGAGGGAAAAGGGGGTGGGGGGTGGATAGGGCTGGGGGTGGATAGGGGTGGGGGGTGGGGGGTGAATAGGGGTGGGGGTTGGGGGTGGATAGGGGTGGGGGGTGGATAGGGGTGGGGGGGATAGGGGTGGGGTGGATAGGGGTGGGGGGTGGATAGGGGGTGGGGGTGGGGATAGGGGGGTTAGATAGATGGATGGGGAGATAAAGAGAGGGTGAGATAGAGGTAGAGATTAGGGTATGTAGCTTGAGAAAGAGAGAATGGGAGGGGGGGATGGTGGTTGGGATAGAGAGAGAGAGAGAAGGAAAGAGGGATAGATAGATAAAGAGAGAGAGAGAGAGAGAGAGAGAGAGAGAGAGAGAGAGAGAGAGAGAGAGAGAGAGAGAGAGAGAGAGAGAGAGAGAGAGAGAGAGACGGATAGACAGACAGACAGAGGAAGAGAGAGAGAGAGAGAGAGAGAGAGAGAGAGAGAGAGAGAGAGAGAGAGAGAGAGAGAGAGAGAGAGAGAGAGAGAGAGAGAGAGAGAGAGAGACAGACAGACAGACAGACAGACAGACAGACAGACAGACAGACAGACAGACAGACAGACACGAAGAGAAAGACAGAATACCATAGCAAGTCAACCATCTAAGCCCCGCCCACTCTCCCTCCCTCCAGTGAAGTGCAATAAATCGAGAGAAAAAATAGAGAGAGATTTGTACAACTTTGGATTGCATGGTCCATAACCAAGAGTAATTCAGTGTTGCAAATGGCAGAGGCAAATAAAATTCGATCGGCTATAAGGTATTGGAATATTCAGGAGACGCATTTGTGACACTTGGCGGTTTGTGCTTGTGTTTGTGCGGGGAGAGGGGGGTGGGGGGAGGGGAGGGGGGAGAGGGAGGAAGGTGGGGGCGGGGGAAGGGAAGGAGGAAGAAGGGAGGGGGGGAAGGGGAGAAGGGAAGGATGGGGGAAGAAAGAGAGGGAGCAGGGTGAGGGGGTGGAAGGGTGAGGGGGAGAAGGGAGGGAGGAAGGAAGGAGGGGGGGAAAGGGGGAAAGGGAGGACGGAGGGGGGAAAAAGGGGGAGAGGGAGGGGGAAAGGGTGAAGGGTTAAGGGAGAAGGGGAGGGGGAGAGGGTGAAGGAGGAAGTCGGAATGGGGTAGAGGGGAGGGAGGTAGATATTGAGGGGGTTGAGGGAGAAGGGAGGGGGAGAGGGTGAAGGAGGGAGGGAGAGGGAGGAAGTCGGAGTGGGGAGAGAGGGGAGTGAGGTAGGTATTGAGGGGGTTCTATGCGTTTGTGTGGGGAAAGGGGGAAGGGAGGTCGAAGGAAGGGGGTGTGAGAAGGGGCAGAGGGAGTAGGGAGAAGGGAAAGAGGGAGGGAGTTGGATATTTGGGTTGTGTTTGTGTGGGGAAAGGATGGAGGGAGGTAGAAGGGGAAGGGGGTGGGAGCATGAGGGGGAGAGGGGGAAGGGAGATGAGAGGGAAGGGTATGGGGGTTGTGTGAAGTTGTCTTTGTGGGGAAAGGTGGGGAAAGGGAAGGAGGGTATGGCGAAGATCCAAGGATATGGGGTTGTGTGTACGTATTTTTGTATGTGTGTGTGTGTGGTGTGTGTGTGTATGTGTGTGTGTATGTGCTTGTGTGTGTGTGTATGTGTATGTGTGTGTGTCTATATCTATGTGCGTATTTGTGTGTGTGTGTGTTTGTATTTTTTTGTGTTTGTGTCTGTACATGTCTGTTTTAATACATCATAAGTCAATAAGCCTACATCTCTAGGTGTATATTTGTGCTCGCATATACGTATTTTTTTTGTGTGTATTTGCGCGTTCATGATTGATTCCCATTTGCCTCAACCTTTTTGTGTCTATGTGTGTATGCGCGTTTAAATACGTTCATATTTGTGCTTCCATATTCGTTACGTGTCCACACCATGTGTATATCCACACCATGTATTTATTGGTACTTATACATATATTTACACCTCTGCCCCCCTAATAAAAACAATTATATCTGTTTCTACATACGTATATTTCTACCTTTGCTTACAGTATATACATACACCCACGTGCTTATACCGAAATAAAGAAAAAAGAAAACAAAAAAAGAAAAAAGGCCACATATGTATTCCTCCGCCATGCCTCGCCCGCGCACGTGCTGCCGCGTCACAACCCCGGCAGATGAATGCGCAAGATGCCTGTCCATCACGATACTACTTCATGAAGCACGATCAAATATTCAGGCTCCTCTTGCTCTATGGTCCCCCAAAAAGGTCAAGAGAGTAATTGTCATGTTCACTAGACCTTCTTTATCAGATATGTGAGATCTTCCATAAAAATGTATGAGCGGTCGGGAGGCAGCGCCGAGGAATGCGTAACTCTTACCACGTACGCACGGGACGGTTGCGGTGCGCATGTATATTGTTGCGATGCGTATTGTGTTGTTTTTGTTTGTTTATTTGTTTGTTTGTGGGTTGTTTATGCATGTTACTAGGAGTATTGGTATATATTTTATTTCCTTCTTTCCTAGGATTGGCCTGTATGTTTTTATTTTTATTTTTATTTTTAATGTTGCATCAAAATCTAAGATGATATAAAGAACAAACATAAAGATGTAAAAAAAACATGAATTATCATTATTTTTCAGCAAAATTGTTTATCTGTTTTCATCTGTTTCATCTTCCTTCAATTTTCATACGCACAAAAAATCTTGCCGATAACAACGATAACAAAATAATAAACAGAGACACTAAATCTTCACCATCACAGAGGATTCACCATCGTTCACAACACCGCACTATCCACCGCCGAAGCTTCCTTTCCTCAGAGCGAAATCCTGAAGAAAAATGGAAGAAATATGCAACCCATTTTGAGACAAGGAATCTTCCACATCTTCCTGCCGCTGTATCCATGTATCCATGTATCAGCTGACGGGGTTACATGACTTTCCTTGGCGCTGTGGTAAGGGGGGGGGTAGGGGGGAGAAGGGAGGGGGTAGGGAGGGTAGAGGGGGGATGGTAGAAAGGTTAGAGGGAGTGAAGGGTGGAGGGGAGGTGGGGGGGGGGGCAGGAAGGGGGGGTGGAGGGGTAGGAAGGGGGGGAGGGGTGGAGGGGGAGGTAGGGTAGAAGGATGAAAGGTTGGAGGGGAGGGGGACAGGAAGGAAGGGGGGGTGGAGGGATAGGGAAGGGGGGAGGGGAGGAGGGTTAGGTAGGGTAGAGGGATGGAGGGTGGAAGGGAGGGGGAGGGTGGAGGGGTAGGAAGGGGAGATGAAGGGTGGAGGGGGAGGTAGGGGTAGAGGGGTGAAGGGTGGAGGGGAGGGGGAGTGAGAGTGAAAATGGGGGGGGGAGACTAGAGGGGTACAGGAGTGGAGGGGGAAGGAAGGGGAAAGGGATAAAGAGCGAGGAAAGAGGAGAGGGGGGGAGATGGAGGAGGAAGAGTAAGAGGGGCGGAAGGAGAGGAAGGGTGAAGAGGTTGAGAAAAAGAAAGGGGGGAGGGGGGAAAGGAGGGTAGGGGGGGTGGGGGACCTTACACAGCGTGACTCTCCAAGTTGGTTGTGTCAGCTGATGGTGGTGGGTCGTCTTGTACGGCTGCTGGGGTAAGATTGGTTGCGTGGTTCTTGGTTCCTTCTTCTCCCTCTCCTTCGTCTTTTCGGCTTCTTTAGTTCGTTTTCTTGTATTCTGTATTGGCTTTTTTTTTTCTTTCTTTTTTTTTACTCCGAAGTAGTTTTTTTCTTCTTTTCTTTTTTATTGTATTTTTTCTTGTCCTTTTCTTTTCTTCTCATTGTTTTTTTCTTTTTCTTATTCTAGTACTTTTTCTTATTTTCTTTTGTCTTTTTACTCTGAAGTATTTTTTCTCATTTCTTTTCATATCTGTATATTTATTTCAGCCTTATTTGTTTTCTTTTCTCATTTTCTCACTTCCCATTTTCATTCTTTTTTTTTTCTTTCCATTTATTTCCTTTCTTTCTTTTGTTGCACGACTTCCTATATATATCATATATATAATTTTTCATTGGCATATTTTTTTCCTTTATATTCACAATAGAATGTAAAATAATTTAGCAATGCAGCATATTTACAGTGCATTTATACTTATATACATATCTATATCTGTATCTATATCTATACCTATTATCTACATTACATGCGATACATATCTGTGCTTAGATATTCATGCAATTCTATATTCATGCAGGTATTTTACTCTATTATTTTCTACAAAGGAGGCGAGAAAAGGTCTGTTGATTCTGTATACTTACACTGGGACATGAACCGCCAGCATATGATGTATATGAACTGATCTAAATATATAAATACAAGAAGGAGCATGCATTGTTGTGTAGATATTTGAATTTAGTTGTGTTCTGAAAGTATTTCCGTAAGCGTTTGTATAGTATAATATATATATATATATATATATATATATATATATATATATATATATATATATATATATATATATATATATATGTGTGTGTGTGTGTGTGTGTGTGTGTGTGTGTGTGTGTGTGTGTGTGTGTGTGTGTGTGTCTGTAAGCGTTTGTATGTGTATGTTTTGGGTTCCATTCGTATTGCTTGTCTTTGCCTGTTGAGAGTGTATGTATGAATGTAAATCCGTGTGTGTGTGTGTGTGTGTGTGTGTGTGTGTGTGTGTGTGTGTGTGTGTGTGTGTGTGTGTGTGTGTGTGTGAGTATGTGTATGTATGTGTGTATGTATGTATGTATATGTTTGTGTGTGTGTTTATGTATACATTCACGAGCGGATATATGTGCACTAACGGCCGAGTCCGTACAAAACATTTCATAATTTGGAGCAAACGGATTGAAAGTATCCACATATTTTTTTAATCTTGTTAATGAGACCCCGTTCTGTTTTTACGATGTTATTACCATAACGAGTTCATACAAGTGATTGCTCTATCTAATTGCTATGTTGCAGTTGATGTTGCAGCTGCCGTGAGAAGGGGATGTAAAGAACATGTACTAAAGAGGAGACGGTTTCGTTACTAAGGAATATGTTGCTAGCAATGAGACAGGAACTGTAGAAGGTTGATTTTTGTCGTACTGTATCAGTAACGCCGTATAGCATTTAAATTGCTATACGGTATAGACTACAAAACATAGAATGCCATAGAGAAAATGAATAAATAAACATGTGAATTGAAAAAAATGTTTTGGCGTCTTTAATGATGTCCAGAAAAAGTACACGATAATTGAAGAGAGAATTGAAATTAGTAACGAAAATATGATGAGATAGAATAAAAATGACGTGACGTGAAAAAACAAAGATATGAGAAGGAAACAATAAGACAACAGAAATATAATCAGTGGTAACATCAGTAATATTGATATTACATGAATCGTAGTTATGTTAGACCTAGTAGTAGTCGGCGGAGAAGTAGGGACAGCCGCAATATATTAGTGGTAGCAACAGCAGTAATATGACTTGCAGGAACAGTAACAATATTGGAACAGCAATGGTAACAGGAATACAATCATGGTATTCGTATGAGTAATACAGGAACAATAGAACCACCTACATAACTAACGCAGCGAGAGAGAGAGAGAGAGGGAGAGAGAGAAAGAGAGAGAGAGAGAGAGAGAGAGAGAGAGAGCGTGAGAGAGAGAGAAAGAGAGAGAGAGAGCGTGAGAGAGAGAGAGAGAGAGAGAGAGAGAGAGCAACGAGAGAGAGAAACAGACAGACATACAGACAAACCGAGACAGATATAAAAAGAAGAGAACAGAGAGAAAAGAGAAAAAAACAAGAAAAAAATAAAGAGAATAGAAAAGAGAAAAGACGGAAGGGAGAAGAGAGAAACGAGAGAGAAGAGAAGAGGAGATGATGAAGCGGACGCGACCGTAAAGGAGAGAAGACAAAATTTGTGAGATGGGATTCGCTGTCGATGGAGTCCTAAAAGGCGAACGACCTATTGTGTGGAACCAGTCACTTTGTGTCCTTCACCTTCACTCTTTTCCTGTCTCTCACACTTGTCCACGTTTCTATTTTCCTTTTTTGGTTTTACGTCTTTCGTCGTGGTTTGTATTTTTCTTCCCTGTTTGGTTTTGCTTGGTTGTGTAAGTGTCTGGTTGTTTTGATTGTATTTATCTTTTGTTTTCTGTCTGTCTCTTTGTTTGTCTTTTTATGTACTTGTCTGTCTGTCTGTCTGTCTGTCTGTCTATCGGTTTGTCTGCCTTTTTGTCTGTCTTTCTGTCTGTCTGTCTGTCTGTCTCTGTCTCTGTCTCTGTCTCTGTCTCTGTCTCTGTCTCTCTCTCTCTCTCTCTCCCTCTCACTATACCTATTCATTTCTCTCCCTTTCCCCTTCTCACCTTCTTTCCCTAATATTTCTATCCTTTATCTCTGTCTCTGTCTTTCTCCTCCCAACCTTCCCTTGGTCTGCTTCATCTCACTCCTCTCTTTCTCCTATCTTCATCCACCCGTGTATCCATCTTTTCTTCCTACTTCCCTCTGTGTCACTCCCTCCCTCATTCCGAGGATGTGTATCTACCCCCTCTCTTTCTCTCTCTCTCTCTCTCTCTCTCTCGCTTCAACCAAATGCTTCCCTCACTCCCACTTCTGCCCCCTCCCACCTCCTTCCTCCTCTCTACCCTGGCCCCCTCGTCTCCTCCCTCTCCTCTCTCTCCCCTACCTCAGCCTCCTCGCCTCCCCCAATCTCTTCTTCCTCTCCTCGTCCTACCCCTCTTCCTCCTCCTCCCTCCTACCTCGCCCCCCAATCCTCCTCCTCTCCCTCGTCCCTACCCTCTTCCTCTCCCTCCTCTCCCTAGCCTCGGCCCCCTCTTCGCCCTCCTCCAAACCTCTTCCTCCCCCACCCCCACCCTCCTTCTCTCCCCTACCTCGGCCCCCTCTCACTCTCCCCCAATCTCTTCCTCTCCCCCTCGCTCCCCCTAAGGCCCATTCCCCTCACTTTCCCCTCGCTGGGTGTTGTCCAAGTAGAAGCGGTGCCTGAGCCGAAGATCAGCGCTACATTCTCGCTACACGGTTTATGCTTGACTCTCTCTCCCTCCTAAGGGGTTTTTCGCTTTTATGCTCGTTTTTAGCGTTTTGGTGCTATTGTTAGCGGTTTTCTTTGTTGGCTTTGTTTTGTGTATGTTTTTTGTTTGTGTTCTAGTTTAAGGTAGTTTTTAAATCTTTCTATTTCTCTTTTTGTTTGATATATTGAGTTTGTGGTTTTATTTATGTGTATTTTGTTTGCGTTGCTTTGTTTATGGTTCATGTTTCCTTATTTTAAAGTAGTTTTTAAATCTTTCTATCTCTCTTTTTATTTGATATATTAAGTTTGAGCTTTTATTTATACTTTGTGTATTTTTGTATTTACTTAGTTTATTCGGTCTTGGATTTCATTTTCGTTTTTGGGGAGTACTATTCAGATCCTTTTAAACTTTCTTGGCATCGATCTTTTTTATTCTGGGCTAAACAAAGGTGTGTGTGTGTGTGTGTGTGTGTATGTGTGTGTCTGGTTGTGTGTGTGTGTGTGTGTGTGTGTGTGTGTGTGTGTCTGGTTGTGTGTGTGTGTGTGTGTGTGTGTGTGTGTGTGTGTCTGGTTATGTGTGTGTGTGTTTGTTGTAATGTGGTGTGCGTCTTCCTGTTTGTGTGTGCGTGTGTGTGCGTATGCGTTTGTGTGTGTGGTGATGTGTGTCTTCCTGTTTGTGTGTGCGTGTGTGTGCGTATGCGTTTATGTGTAGTGATGTGCGTCTGACTGCTTGTGTGCTCATGTGTATACGCCATAGATGTGCTTTTGATAGGGGAGCCATTCACAATAGGTGGTTGCGGGGACAGTGATGAGAAAAAGGGACAGAGGGGGTCGAGGAGGGGTGTCGAGAAGGCCATAAAGGGGGGTAAGGGGTGGGGGGGGAGGAAGGCAGGAGGTCTAGGAAGAGGAGGGGAAGAGGTGAGGAGGGAGAGAGGATAGGGAGGGGGGATGGAGGTCCCTGCAGGGGTAATGAGGGAGAGAGGATAAGGGGGGGAAGGGAGAGGAAGGAGGGGAAAGGCAAGAGGTCTAGAGGGAGGAGGGGGTGGTGGGGTCCAGGAAGATCGGGGGATGGGGGGTCCTCGTAGGGGTGAGGGAAGGGAGAGAGGATAAGGAGATGTGGGAGAGATGGGGTCCTTAGGGGGTGAGGAGGGAGAGAGGATAGGGAGGGGGGAGAGGGGGAGTTAAAGGGAACCCCAAGGGTACGTTTGCAGCGTCCAGAATCGCGGAGTTTCCAGCGAAATGATTACTGAATGGGGTCACTTGAAGGGAAACGGGGGATTGAAGGTGGCCCAAATTTGGAAATGGTCGGCGGTGTGTGCATATGGGAAATAGGGGGGGGGGCGACAGGGGAAAAGGAGGGAGAGGGAGTGACAGGGGAAAAGGGGCAGGGTGACAGGGAGAAAGGAAGGGGAGGGGGCGACAGGGGGAATGGAAGGAGAGGGGGCGACAGGCGGAAAGGAAGGAGAGGGGGCGACAGACGGAAAGGAAGGAGAGGGGGCGATAGGGGAAAAGGGAAAAGGAAAGACAGGGGAAAAGGAGGGAGAGGGGGCAACAGGGGAAAAGGAGGGGCAGGGACGCCTGGGGTAAAGGGGGGAGGTGAAGGGGGGAAAAGGGAAAGGG